>NC_060275.1:24787240-24953088 GCF_021613505.1 Equus quagga | reverse complement strand
CCGAGGGCGAAGGGAGGGGCCGAGGGCGAAGGGAGGGGCCGAGGGCGCAGGGAGGGGCCGAGGGTGAAGGGAGGGGCCGAGGGCGCAGGGGAAAGTGTCAGTTGTAGAAAGGAGGAGAGATGCCCCCCTTTGTCTGAAACTGGAAGGCAACCATAGAGATGGAGATACGTCATCATGAAAATGAGAAGGATGCGCGAGTTCAGTTCTTCCAAGTCAGCCTTAATCTTGTCAGTAAATCCAGAGGTGGGTTATCCCCTAGGAGTGGGATAGGACTTGAGAGGACATATTCTTATACTGAACTAATCCATGTAGTGCTTAGAATGACCAAAAAGCAGATCAAATTAAACCACACAGGGCCAGCCTGGTGGCCTAGCGGGTAAGCTTGCATGCTCCACTTCGGAGGCCCGGGGTTCAACAGTTTGGATCCCAGGTGCGGACATATGCACCCCTTATCAAGTCATGGTGTGGCAGGCGTCCCACATACAAAGTAGAGGAAGGTGGGCATGGATGTTAGCTCACAGCCAATCTTCCTCAGCAAAAAAAAACAGGAGGATTGGCAGTGGATGTTAGCTCAGGGCTAATCTTCCTCAAAAAAGAAAAAGTAAAAAAAATTAAAATAACCCAGAAGACAGAGGCTGCTGGAGAAGGGAACTCTGCACTGCAGTTTAAGGATGCTCAGCCAAATCTCACTGGGGAACCAGGACTGAAATTCACCCCCACTGCATGGACAGAAACACAAGAGGTATGCTATTAATGACCCCTTATGTCTAAAGTTTCCTTATGCAGTATTCAGGTTTTAAGAGATTTGTTAGAGAAGTAATGTCTTCCTCATTTGCCAAATAAGAAAACTAAAATGCAGACAAGTTTTCCTGTTTGGCTTCAAGCCACAAAGAAAATCAGGGGCAGAATCAGAATTGGTACCCAGGAATCTTACTGATCCAACTTGAGCTTTATTAAACACTTCCCACAAAGGGTGTGGACCCAGCTAATGGCCCCAGAGAGTCCCAGACACAGCACAAACTTGGCAAGCATCCAAACCAGGTCATGATGCCCCGAGAGAATTAAGATCCTCCTAACATGGCCTTAGGACAGCACGGTTCTTCTGAGAATTTGAGGGGAACGTTGATAATTTGATTGCAATATTTTCACTTACTGATGACATGATGTCCTTTGCACGCCGTAATGATTTAATTTTATTGTTTAATGGCTCTATTTTCATTCTCAATTAAGATTTCCTTATTGTCAGAAGTACACTGGGGCTGATGCAATGGGAGAAATCAAAGAGGGTGATTATTTAGTCTACATTACTGATGAGAAGGGCAACAGGCAGAATGAAATCAATCAACAATTCACTTTTGATTTAGACTTGGGAAATGGTGAGAAATGACAGTCACTGATCAAAATGGTTTCTCTCTAGTGTCAGGATTTTCAGAAGACCCTCTTTCTGTGATGGTACATGGTCTAATACGGAAACTTGTCTAAAAGGGATGGTTTTTAGTTTCCTCTCTTCCATCTTCTTTCTGGAAATACTCCCAGGTCAAGCCAAACCCTCTCTTGAGTTTCACTTCGAGAAAGAAAATGAGCTGCCTGCTCAGCCACAAATTGGGAATACCAACTTCTCTTTCATTCATTCTTCAAATGTTTATTGAGATCCTACTTTCAACAAGGCAGAGAGCTCGTCAGGTGGCACAATGCTCAGACTGTGCCCTCCAGGAGAACGGACCAGGAGAGGACCTGAGACATGGTCTTACGTGTCTATGGGAATCAGTAAGTGCCATAGAGAGGAGCTGACGAAGAGCATGGAGTCAGGGGCAGTCCACCAGGATATCCTTCATAAAAGAAGGAATGTCGGCACCTGGGCTTCCCAGGAACAGAGTTGAGCAGGGAGAGACAGAGAAGGAAGGCATTGTAGGAGGCAGGTGTGGCACAGGCATGGGGGCCCAGCTGGATGCCGCCGGATGAGCCGGGTAACCTCATGCATCCCAAACTCTTCCACAAGCCACTTGCACCAAGCCCAGAGCCTTGGGAGGCTCTTCTCAAACTTCAGCCCCCATTTGCTTCCCTCTCCGCCACATACCTGGTTTGTTCTAATGTAAAAGCAATGGTCTTTTTGTCCCAAATCTTGAGGAAAGTGGATGCCATAGGGAGAAGCACCAGATTTATCCCTCGGCTTCCCATACCCTCTGGCCCAGGGAAGCAGCCGCCTCCCGATGCCCAGACGGGAAGTGAAGCGAAGGCTCTCCAGTTCTACCGACTCTGTGAACGGAAAGCTGCTCTCAGCCATTTCCTTGTCCAACCCACTGTCTGGTCTGTCTGTCCTGCCTTCTGTTTTCCTGACTTTATTACTTGGCAGTCATTATCACTACTGGAATGAAAGCATAAGTTCAAGTTCTTCCATAGGTAACCGGAGATGATCTCTGAAAACGGTTCACTATTCACTTGACCCAGAAAACCCTGCAAAATCATGCAAATCAAGAGCTTCGTATCTCCATGTTCACGTTAAGAACATCTGTGAAACTGCCCAGACCATCAAAGGTACACATATCTGAAAAGCCACCAAGTCTCTGAAAGATGACACTTTGCAGAAGCAATGCATGCCACTCCATCTAACAATGGTGGAGTGCCCAGGCCAAAGAGTGGGGCTGGACACAGGGCCAGGGGCCCCGAAAGAGTACTGAGTTTTTGCCTTATGTGCTTGAAAATGCAGAGGAATGCTGAACTTAACAGTTTAGATGTTGCCTCTCTGGGCATAGAGTTCATTTAAGAACAAAGCCCCCAGGATGCGTCTCTGGATGTCCAGAGCTCCTGGTCCGCTTAACCCCTCCGTGAGCTCCTCCTGCCACACTGAGATGATCTTTACTGAGAAAGAGAGGATTGTTGCACAGAAGAAAAAATATCGCAGAAGAGACAAAAACTTAGGGCTCGGGAATCAATTCAGCATAAGATGAATGCAAATAAAATTTTTAAAAAACAGTTCAAGTTTAAACATCTTTTCTGAGACATTAATTACTCCCACACAATCACCAATACCCCTTCTTCCAAAAAATAATCATAAACTTACAGAAACATTTTTACATAACCAACTGGTTCAATCTATAGCAACCAATAAACTGTGCTGAACTGCAATGTTTAATAGAACCAGTAGAATCCGGAAAATGTTCTGTGCTGTCTTACCTGAGCGAGGGAATGAGGAACCATGTGCAACTGGCTTCCACTTCATTCTGAGGAAAGGCAGACGTAACTAATCCTGGGAACATCACTGTTCTTTAAGCAAGCTTGGGGCTGACTGTAAGCCACATTTTGTCCTTGAAGATGAAACATAGAACAGATTAGAGTTCTATCACCAGAGAGAAATACATAATAAGACCTTTTCAGGCTATCTGCCCCTGATAATTGCTAGAGATACATTTCAGGCCATGCTGTTTGGCAAACTTTGAAGATTCTCATATTAGTTTCTATTTCTGCAAGGGCCCAGTGAGAAAGCTACACGTGCTTTACTGTGGAAGAGAATAGGATCAATAGACAGCACTGTGAGAGGCCAGATCAACCCCACAGACATGACCACGTGTCATTTCGTGCCTGCTCTTAATGTTCTAAAGCATCCTCATGCTAGTCGTCATTCTGTCCTTCCAGTCCTAGGAGGAGGTCATTCTCATCCCTTGTTGACAAGTAGGGAAACTGAGGGGCAGGCAGACTGGGTGGGGGACTTGCCCAAAGCCTCAAAGCTTGTTTTTTTTTTTTAAAGACTTTTTTTTTAATTTTTCCTTTTTCTCCCCAAAGCCCTCCAGTTCATAGTTGTATATTCGTTGTGGGTCCTTCTAGTTGTGGCATGTGGGACGCTGCCTCAGCGTGGTCTGATGAGCAGTGCCATGTCCGCGCCCAGGATTTGAACCAACGAAACACTGGGCTGCCTGCAGCGGAGCGTGCGAACTTAACCACTCGGCCACGGGGCCAGCCCCCTCAAAGCTTGTTGACGGCACTGGGGTCTATGTGTCTGGCTTCCTCTCCTGCTTTGACCAGCCGGAGTTGTGTGGACCCTGGCACTCACCTCTGAAGGTCGTTCTTATTCTCAACAGCCTTCCTCTCTCCCATCCTTTCCACCTCCTCCCACCTGTTTTCCTCTCCGCCCTCTCCTCCACCTTCCTTGTCTCCATTTTCAGTTTGTTGTGGACATTGTTCAATATGCTCCTTCCTCTTGATCTAACCATTAGTCTCAGGGTTGCGTTTACCTTCCTTTTGGTTTTACGTTTACAGGAGAATGCAGTAGAATCCCACTGAGTGACAAGTGTCTAGGCTTATATGACAATGAGAACAATGTCAGGCACAATTTGACCAACGGAACAATAGACCCATGTCCACAATTTTACAATGTGTGCTGCCGTCATGAAAAATCCAGTCTATTATTAGGACAGCTGACTCTTCTTTGAGAGACTGGAGAAGACTATAGTAGTAGGATATTCTTTTAAAGGGTCATGCGCCGGTAACGATGTTTCAGTCAACAACAGACCGCGTATATGACGGTGGTCCCTTAAGATCAGTACCATAGAGCATAGGTGTGTAGTAAGCTGGAGCATCTAGGTTTGTGTAAGTGCACTGTGATGTTTGCACAACGATGAAATCGCCTAATGCAGCATTTCTCAGAATGCATCCCCGATGTTAAGTGACGCACGACTGTGCAGCCACAACAGATGTATTTCAACAATCCCATCTTTGATCTCATAATGCCAGCCTCCCACCATAGCTCCATCGCATCCTTACAGCACCTTTCCCCATGTTATTCATTTAATTCCTCCGGAAAAGAACAAAAGACCATTTCATTAACACCCATGTGTTCAGGAATCAACTCTGCAGGCCGTAGGTGCCCCGGGCCTGCAGCAGCTTCCTCTCCCTCCTGTTGGCCTCTGTTCCCTCAAGAGACTACACGTGAGATCATCCCCAGAAAGGAAGGGAAAGTAAGACAAGCAGATCACTCAGTTTTACCCACTGGGAATTTTTTTGTAGCTTTAAGTATTCTTGTTCTTACTCTTTCTCGTAACTTCTGGTAAATGAAAGTTGACCACAGTTGAACATAGAGAAAATTTCAGATCTTAGAATCAACCACTATTACCTGTCAAAATGAATGTCTCTTGGTACAATCATTTTGGAGGGGAAGTTGACAATATTATCAAAAGTCTGTGTACATGTGTCCTTTGACTCAGTGTGCCAATGATCATTTACCTAGGGCTGTGGTGATTTTCTGCAAATTAGAAAAAGGAACCCCTTCCTCAAGATGTTTTATGTCTATTTGCCAGAAAATTATCATAATAAGTATTTAAATTTAGTTATTCTGTCTACCAAGTGACTGGTGCCCACGCAGATGAGGCACTTTGCGCAGTGTACAATCTATGCAACTGTATGCATTGGCCCAGTTACCTTATGAATACATATGAAAGATGATGTCAAGATACATGTGAAAAGGTGTTCGTTGAAACATTATTTGTAATAGCAAAAAATTTTTGCAAATGTCCATCAGCAGGAGACAGGTTAAATAAATAAATTAGGGTAGCTTTATACAATGGAATACTGTAGTTGTGCGGAAACAAAGAGATTTTCAAGATATATTATTAAGTGAAAAAAGCGAGGTGCAGAGAAGAATACATTATAATTCAATGCACATAAATTTTTAAAAGGCAATGGATGAGGGGCCGGCCCAGCAGCGCGGCAGTTAAGTTTGCACACTCCGCTTTGGCGGCCTGGGGTTCGCTGGTTCGGATCCTGGATGCGGACATATGCACTGCTTGTCAAGCCATGCTGTGGCAGGCATCCCACATATAAAGTAGAGGAAGATGGGCATGGATGTTAGCTCAGGGCCAGTCTTCCTCAGCAAAAAGAAGAGGATTGGTGGGAGATGTTATCTCAGGGCTAATCTTCCTCAAAAAAAAAAAAATGTATACTGACATGGCCAACTTTTTTCTCAAAAGACACACAAGGAATCATTACCAGGAGTCTCCTGGGAGGAGAGTAATTGGGTAGGGAAGGAAGCTTTTAGTTCAAATGTGTACTTTTCTGTATTGTTTGAATTTTCTTACCCAAAGAATTTATTGCTTTCAATTTAAAAAATCAATAGGGATTCTCAGAATAGAAAGTTACAGCTCTTTTTTTTTCTTGCACTTCTTCTCCCCAAAGCCCCCCGGTACAAAGCTGTGTATTTTTAGTTGTGGGTCCTTCCAGTTGTGGCATGTGGGACGCCACCTCAGCATGGCCTGATGAGTGGTGCCATGTCCACACCCAGGATCCAAACTGGGGAAACCCTGGGCCACTGAAGTGGAGCATGCAAACCCAACCACACGGCCACAGGGCCGGCCCCTGGACTTTTAAGCATTATTTTTTAATGGCTGTGCACATCCCCCAACAGCCTACATTAAAAAATAAACTGCAGGGTTTTTTTTTAATAGCAATAGGTCCAAGGAGGGGAAGCGGGAAGAGGCTGAGGGGAGGCAGGAAGGCAGACAGCTCTCTGTACCTCTGCTCTTAGGCCATTTTCACATCTCAGTTCTTGCTTCTGAAGACAAACAAATACTAAATTCATTTCTCTATTAAACAACTAACATATTTAATCATAGAACAAGAATATCATTAATCTCTCTTTCTTTTATTAATTCAGTTCTAGTCAAGCGTGAACTCAAAGCTTCCAGAGTTGCCATCTCTTAAATTCTGGGGAACCTGTGAGAAAGCTACTGGTGGCGTGCTTCCCTCATTTTACACTGCTAAGTGGGTGTAGAAGAAGGAGGTTGGCCGGCTTCTCATTTTGATTTTGGTCCCTAGAGAAAAGAGAAGCCTAGCTTTCTATCTGCTCCTGAATTTAAGCCCCTATTAGAATAAAAATAAAGTTGAATTCATTATTACAAATTTTATGCTAAGAATTCACTCCCCCGAATGAATATTTATTTAGGCTACACGTACATTGTTCCCAAAAAAGAGGATGAAAAGGAAAAGATTTTTCTTGGATGAGCAGAAATGACGTTTAATATAATTAAGTAACATAGCAACCCCAAATCTAACAATAGAGTGACATTTATCTCTTAAAAAAAGAAAAAAAAGAACTATTTGTATTTCTTTTTAAAAATTCCCTTTGGGAACGGATGTAGGAGGAAAGCACTCTGAGTGTTAGAATTTTACAGAACGTTTTTCTACTTTGGGGTTTTGTATTTTGAATCATTTGTTCCAGTGTCAAGGTCATCAGACCTTGATTTTGATCACAACTTACACACATTTTGTTTATAAGTCACACACACTGCGTTCTTCTACACATCGGGCGGTAGAGTTTAAACGCTGAACTCGCTCCAGGGCAAGGTCTTCTCGGACACAAGTGTAACAACTACGCCTTTACACTGTGCTGCTTCTGTTTGGAGACTGAGTATGTAGAGCCCCAGGATCGATTTGCTGACTGCATTTGCCTTGGTTGCCCTGACTATGTCATTAAACAAATATTTATTCATTAAATAACCATTCATTGAGAGTCTCCTGGGTGCCGGGCTCTCTGGGTGCCAACACTAGCGCATAGGGAATGAAAAATATACAGATGAAGACGATACGATCCCTGCCCTCAGACAGGTCACAAGCAGGCAGGCCATGGTTCTTCCGTCCAGTGTCCATTATGATGTTTGTCCCGTCCAATCAGGGCTGGGACTGAAGAAAGCGAGAGAGACACCTAGGACAAAATTTTAGGAGACACAGGCCCTCAGGGCTGTGCAAATGCAGATGGGTACCTGAGAGTGAGGGTCTCAGTAAATTTTGAGCTCCCGGGCTCCTGGCTTCACCCTTGCCCTGGCCTGCCAGTCTCCTAACCCGGCCACCTGGCTGCCTGACCTCCCACCTCACCTCTTCCCTTCTGCTGCCCTTCTCCCAAGTCACTGACACACTCACTCTCCTCTCAGCTCCTTCACTTCCCCGAAAACGTCTACACTCAGTGTCTATTTTTCATGCCTGGGAGTATGCAGCCCTCCCTGCACCCAGCCCTCATTTACCTGCTTCTTCCAGGCCTCGTTTGAACCGCACGCTGCAAGTCCTCCCCAGCCCTAACAGCCTGCTCAGTTTCTCCCCAGGCACCTGCCCTCCTGTAGCAGCGGCCAGCACGAGCCAATGTGTATTCAACTACTGCCTGGGAACCCAGCTCCCCATCCTGGGTCGTGCGCCTGTAGGAAGCGAGGCTTGTGTTCCCGTCTTTGTGGGACCTCGCTCCAAACCTGCATCACCCAGCACAGTGCCTTACACCTGGTGGGCGTCTTAGCCCACTCCAGCTGCTATAACAAAGTACCACAGACTGGGTGGCTTGACAACAAACAGCTATTTCTCCCAGTTCCGGAGGCTGGGAAGTCCATGATCAAGGTGCCAGCAGATGTGGTGTCTGGTGAGGGCTGGCTTCCTGTTTGCAGATGGCCATCTCCTGGCTGTGTCCTCACATGGCAGAGAGCAGATAGAGGAAGCAAGCTCTCTCCTGTCTCGTCCTATGAGGGTGCTAATCCCATTCCTGAGGTCTCCTCTCTCATGACCTAATCACCTCCCAAAGGCTCCACCTCCAAACACCACCATCCTACTGGCGACTAGGTTTCAACATGAGAATTTTAGGGGGACATAAACCTTCAGTCCATGGAGTGGACTTTTAGCAAATGATTGCTCCATTTGTCTGAATCTTTACAATCTTCAGCACATTTTTAGTGTTGCTTTTCACTTCAACAAAAGCAAACATTGGTTTGAGGTGTCACAACACTCTAATTCTACAGAAATATAACAGGAATTATAAGGAGTCAGCTTGCTAAAAAACGCATTTTCTTATTTCCCAGTGGCTAATAAATGCAATAGTAGCTTAAGCAAAGGGGCGTTTGTTTAGCACTAATTTCATTTGTGTGTGGGGGTGGTAAATTGTTTATGACGATAGGCTTTCTCTTTGTTGTATAAAAGATGGTCACTGGCTGAAGGTCTCCACAGCCATTTCTCAGGGTAACACGACTATTAAATGACTTTTAATAAAGAATTACACCGGTGACTTTCTTCAAATTGGACAACACAGCAATAACAGGATCTTCTCTTTACTGATGATGATAATGTGGCGTGGGATAGAATTAGATACAGCCAATTTAAGTAAGCAGCATTCCCTATATATTACTAAGGCACACCACTTCGTCAGTGTGGGAAATTGCAACCCCTCCTCCCACATACTCGCCACAAATGGTCATCTAAGTGTGCAGTTAGGATGCTTCTCAAGATGGTGTCCTGGAGGAGTTAGTAGCCTGGGACTCTTAGCATAATTTTACTGCTGGCATTTGCTCTATACAATGCCACACCGGGTTGATCTATCACAGCTATCCTAATATCAGCCCCACTCTGAGCATTTGTGAAATCCATCCTGGAATTAACTTAATGGCCAAAGGTTGAATTTGTCCAATCATTGGAACTAGGGAGTGGCCATCCCCTCTTCTTGCTCTTTCCTTGCAAGGACCTGCTGTATGGGACGTCCGTCTTCATGGTGTAACTTGATAATACAGCTTAGAGTTATAGCAATTTTGTAACATATTTATGCAAGCAAATTCAAAACGCTGAATGGAAAACCCTTATCTTTCTAGGAAGACCTTAGCCAAAGCCCTTTGTGATGTGTTTTTCCTCCTTCCTCATTCCACATCCAGACACCACTCCTCTTCCATCTAAAATATGTAATAATTAAAGTCAAAATGAACACTACATGCTAAATGTGGAACAGAACAGGTTTTTCTAGTCCACAGTGACTTTACTACTGCAATCAAAACATGCATTGTCAACCAGGAAAGTTTCCAGACTCAGAAGTCCTGGAGCACGTTCAGGAGATGTGCCTTGAAATGTAGCAAGGTTGCAGCCAGGGGTAAATAAAGAGAAGCTCACACTGTTCAGTAGATGTGCTTCTAGAAAGCTGTATAAAGACTGAAATGCTGTAAAATCAATGAGTTTTTAAAATCAGTTAATTGGGAGTTGGTTGTTTTAGAGGAAATATGAATGAAGACTCATCAATTTTATCTGCTTCCAAGTTGTGAGTTTAGGGCTTTCTAAAAGTACGCAGGTTCCTCCAAAAATTAAAAATAGAACGACCTGATGATCAAGCAATTCCACTTCTGGGTACATATTCAAAGGAAACGAAATCGCTCTCTCAAAGAGGTTTCTGAACCCCCATGTTCATTGCAGCATTACTCCCAGCAGCCAAAACATGGAAATAACTTAAGTGTCCATCAACAAGTGAATGGATAAAGAAGACATGCTGTAAATATATATATAGAATATTATTCAGCCATAAAAAAGAAATAAATCCTGCCATTTGCAACAACATGATGCCCTTGAGGCCATTATGCTAAGCAAAATAAGTCAGACAGAGAAAGATAAATACTGTATGATCTCACTTATATGTGGAATCTAAAAAAACTGAACTCAAGAAACAGAGAACAGATTGGTGATTTCCCAGGGAGGGAGTAGGGGGTGGGGGAAATGGGGGAAGATAGCAAAAAAAAAAAGAAAAATATTTCATGACTCATGGAAATTACATGAAATTGCAATTTCAGTGTCCATAAATAAAGTTTAATTGGAATACAAATTAATTAATTAATTATAAAAAGTAGCCATCCAGTTCTTTGAGACTTAGGGTCCATGACTACAGACCTGAACTGCAGAGAAAGTGATGAAGGGCAATCCACAGAGATGTCACTCAGTACCGAGTACTCTGGGATCACACAGTTCAATTGAATTGGGAATGAGGGAAAGGAAGAATGTCTTGACCTCTGTCTTAGGTGTTGTCTCTGCCACCACATATTCCATTACTCTTTGCTTCAGTGGATTCAGAACCCAAATTTAGGGTTCTCCTGTAACCACCAGGTTGATTGACTGCCGGGCACAAATAAACTACCACCAAGTAACTCACCCCAACTGTTGCTCACTCGTTCTTGGAGACCTCCCAGAAAGAAGATTTGCAAAAATTCCAGAGTTTCATTACTTCAACCTCGAGCTTGTGTTTCTTGCTAACATTGTCACTTCAATGGTCTGGGGTTGGGTAAACAATCGTGAATGAAACTGGGACCCCTCTCCATGGTCTGATAGGTGAATCTTGCAAGCAAGCTGCATAGGCTTAAAGTCAGTACAATAAAAATCCATGCTGCGCTGTGAAGCCCCATGCAGGCCTCCTAAGCTTGTGTTTAGATGACCTTGCAACCCCTCATCTCATGACTGAAGACGGCAGCAGGATGAATCAGCAACAGGAAGAGATAAAGGGTACCTCGCCCTCACATTTCCCACCTCATTTCTTAGAGATTGAGGGGAAAAGTAACAACACTGGTCCTTGCCTCCCTCCACACAGAGATAACACCAATAGTCCAAGCCTCGTTTGACATATAACCAAAAAGTTCTTTCTCTCTTTGAAGGCTGAGACTATTAGACATGTAAGGCCTTTCCTGCGCCTACACTGCTTTGTTAAAAGGTATAAAAACTGCACTCAGGTCTGTGGACCTCAGAGCAGTTCCTCAGAACACTCTGTTGGCCTGTTTCTCAGGACTGGAGTTCCTCACTTTGATTACTGAATAAACTCCTTCCCTTAACTTTTACCTAGACTCTTTATTTCAGTCAACACAATCATAATTGTTTATGGAGTATTTCTTGGATTCATATCTTGGACACAATGTGGCTTATACACACAAGGACAGCAAACAGATGAGAGATAAAGCCTCAGCCCTTAAGAAGTTTATAGATGAATTAAAGAATTGAAATGAATTTCCCTGACCTCATTCTCTGTGCACTTTGCAGGATCCCTCAACATAACATACAACTAATCTTCTAGAACCTTCAAGAACTTTTCAAGATCAAGTTCAGGCTCCTCATACTGATTCTCAAAGCTTTCCAGGCTCTGCCCCATTTTACTTCTCCAACGTTATCTCCCCTCACCTGTTATCTGCACACCTTCCATCTCCAGACCCACTCCAGCTCCGGGCAGCCCAGGGGTCTCCCTGTCTCTCCAATATTGTTTGCTTGGTTCACTCTCCCTGTCACTACTCATAAAAGATTGCCACAATGGCACTAGTCAACAAAGGCTTTATGTAAGAGATGGTTCTAGAGAATGAAAGCCTATTTGAAAGATCTTTTGTGGTGGCCTGAGCTAATTAGCTTCCATTTCTTCACGTTAGATCTGCTGCTCACCTTTATCCAAATAATAACCTTTTATGTGTAGTAAAACTTAATTGAGCCTCATAATTTGGAACTTATGCAGACAAGGGTTAATTTGAAGTTTGACTTTTACAACTGACAATTAGCAGCACTTAATATATGAGCAAGTTTGATGGGAGGAAGGTTTAGATATCGTAAAAGATAAAAATTTTTTTAGCACTTTCAAGTATTTTAGAAACACCTTTTACCAAAAAGAAAAAAAAAGGATGTACTAATTAGAAAGAAATCTTATATATTTATTAAAGCAAGATCCATAAGGTAATCTACTAAGATTTTTATTAACTTAATTGGGTGCTGTAACAATTCAAAGTAATCAAAATCCATTTCCTTTACATATTATATAATTTAACTTTTTCTCTAATTGAGATCTGCTTCAATTTAGTGCAAATGAATAAAACATTATTCATTAGAAAACTTTATTCGTTTGGAGATCATTAAAATAATTCTCTATGCCTACCTCCTGTCTCTAGGGTTTACTGTGTGACCTTGGGCAGGTCATTTTAACATCTATAAGGCTCAGGTACGTCATATATAAGGCGGGAAAAAATGGAACCTCTTGTGAGATTCGTGAGGATTAATTGGGAAGACATCCGGTGTAGAGCCAGGCCAGTGGTAGACACTCAATAAACATCAGTTTTTCCTTACCTTCTTTCTTACTGATTCTTAAAAGATAGCCTTGGGGCCGGCCCGTGGCCCAGTGGTTAAGTTCGCTCGCTCCGCTTAGGCGGCCTAGGGTTTCTCTGGTTCGGATCCTGGGCACTGACATGGCACCTCTCGTCAGGCCATGTTGAGGCGGCATCCCACATGCCACAACTAGAAGGACCCATTACTAAAATATACAAGTATGTACTAGGGGTATTTGGGGAGAAAAAGCAATAAAAAAAAAATAGAAGATTGGCAACAGTTGTTAGCTTAGGTGCCAATCTTTAAAAAAAAAAAAAAACGATAGCCTGTATATATCTTTAGATTGATCTTTTGGTACTGTGTTTTTATTTTGGGTATGAATTAATTCTTTTTGTAAAACCAAAATCCCCCTATTGGCATTTTACTAAAATAGTCCAATTGTTTTGCAGTAATGCTAGTAAGTGTTTCTGATAAAACTGAGAAGATCCAGTCAGTGATGTACCCCATATCAATCAGGAATAGTTTCAGATGCAAGTAACAGAATATCCAATCCATAGTGTCTGAAAAATAAAGAGTTGTTTTTGTTTTGTTTTGTTTTATTACATAACACAAAAATCCAGAGATAGGAGCTATTAGCATTGGCTCACCTGCTCAGCGGTGCCTTCAAGGACCTCAGTTCTTTTCATCTTTTTACTTGCTCTAGCTATTGTCATTACACCAGTGCTTCACCCTCCTGCTTGTCTGAGGTTGTTACCACATCTCCAGTGCATCTTTCCACATTCGAGGTGGAATGAATGGGGAAGAATAGCACCAGCCACATCTTTCTCAGTGTAACAAATCCTTACCAGAAGTCTCTCAGCACACTTCCGCTTACGCATTTTGACCAGAACTAGCCACGTAGACACTTCTTTCCAATTGCAAGAGAGGCAAGAAAACCAGTATCTGGCAAAGGAAAGATGGATTTCCATAATTTTCTTAGACTAATAACAATTCATCAACTGGACTAAGTCACATTACTACCCAGAACAAAATCAGGACTGTTTTAGCAAGAAAGAAGTGTAGGGGGTGGATACGACATTGGTAACAGGGTCTGCATGTACGGACCTTCTATCCCATGAAAGTAGTCTGTGGGGTTGTGAAGCACTGCTCTCTGCCCTTCGTCACTCACATCTCTCATCAGTTACAAAACTCTCAGATACAACCCAACAGTTAAGATTAAATTCATATAAATCTCAAATTTTGTTATGTTTGCTTTATCTACTAAAAAAAACTCTTTAAAGGTAGAAAGCTGGATGAGGAGATTTCTCACAGATCTGAGATCTATGATTCAAAATTCAATATAAGAACCATAAGGGTACTGTGTACAGTTCTTTTTTTCTTTTTTTTTTGAGGAAGATTAGCCCTGAGCTAACTGCTGCCAATCCTCTTCTTTTTGCTGAGGAAGACTGGCCCTGAGCTAACATCCATGCCCATCTTCCTCTACTTTTATACAGGGGACGCCTACCACAGCATGGCTTTTGACAAGCGGTGCCATGTCCGCACCCAGGATCTGAACCGGCAAACCCCGGGCCACCGAGAAGCGGAACATGCAAACTTAACCGCTGCGCCACTGGACCAGCCCCACTCTATGCACTTCTTGTGTAAGAATATCTCCTACTATGCCCTTATCTGCAACTTATTCAAGTCGTGATCAGTTAGAATTTCAAGATCTTTTTCAGAAAGTCTACTCTTTCTTTTTGCAGCTTATTTTTCCTCAATAAGTTAACAAATCTCTGCTTTTCCCTATTGATACCTTTCTAACCAGTTTGAATCAATATCATTCAATCATTCTACAAACATTTTCAAAGCACTTATTTTGTGCCTCACTCTGGGAATATAAAGATGGAGACAAAACCATTTTTTGTCTATAAGAAGCTCGTAATCTGGGAGAAAGATTGTAAGCCAATAATGTATAAGGAATAGTTTGTCATAGGTGTTATGAGAGAAATAATAAAGGAGAAGGGGAGAGAAAGGCAAGAGTGGCCAGTTCTTAATGGGGTAGAGACAGAACGAAACTGAGAATGAAGAAGTTAAAATCTTCCTTGGGCGAAAACTTTGAGATGAGCTTTGCTAACTGCCCCTGTGCATACTCAGCACAACCAACTGTTGTTTAAAACTAACCACCTCTTTCTGTCCCTCCTTAGTATACGAGTGAGCTGTTTTTCCCAGGAAATTAAGGTCCAGACTTCAAGATTCAGCCTTACAAGGCCAAATGCAGGCTGAAGATGAAAACTAACCAGAAAAGTCCAGACAAGTCAAGGGAAAAGAAATTCGGTCCTCAAGAACAAACGCAGGCTGGTGGGAAGGCACCAACCAGCAAAGCCACATGCTCCCCCTCCCCTACCTAAAACCCCAGAGAAAAACCCCTACCTTTCTCCCTGTGAGGAGGTGGTTTTGAGTTTTAACTCCCATCTCCTCATCTGGCTGCCTTTTGATAATAAAACTCTTTCCTTGCCGCAAGCCTGGCATTCCAGTTATTGACCCTCCTGTGTATTGGATGAACAAACCTGTGTGACTGCTCAGTAACAAGGATTCTAAGAATCTGAGTCATGAACTTGGGAGACCTTCTCTAGAACTAGCATCTTCTGGATTGATTGCATTTTCAAGGAATTCATTCGTAGGTGTTTTCCTTTTGCTAACAATTGCATATGTTATAAACTCTTTAATTAAAGATTTGTTAATAAGGGAAAGTCTTTGTGTCTTCAGTGATGACAGATTTGTTTATCACTGCCTATCATGATGCTCTCTAGCATGTGGGAAGAGAGCCAAAGGGAAAAGACTGATTTCCCAGCTTCCTTCAGGGTCAATAGGAAATCACTCACTTTTTTTCCTCTTGGCCACTCGGCTCCCCTGACACACGTTTGTTCATGACACTAGGAAGTGAGTAGGCACCTACTAGTGATCACCAGCTTTTGAATTCTCTCCTTCAACTTTAAGCTAAATGAAGACGAAATTAGAAATTCAACAACTTCATGTATCAGCTACTATTTTCCAAATTGTGCCTTGTGACTCATTAACAGCTCATGAAATCAGTTCAGTGGGTCTTAATCAGCTTTTTTGTTAAGAAGTGGAATAGAAGATATCAGAATGCATTTCACCTAGTAAGACAAAAATTGTTTGGTGAAACTTCTGTTGCAGTTGTGTGTGAGTGTGTATGTGTGTATTGGGTCACAACATAAAATATATTTCTCACTGTGTCTCAGTAAAAGTTAAGCCATTGAACATGACTCTAATCCCCATAAAGACACTTATTAACCATCTAGCAAACATTTGTTGAATTGAACTGATTTGTATGTGTGCTTGTTGGTTTACTTAACAAACACTTACTAAATCTAACTGTGTACACTACATTAACCATTGCAACTCCTCATTTAAATTTTCTGAAAATGTAGGACACCGGCAAGCTTTCAAAGGTTAATCAGATGCAGTAAATGCTCTTTTTTAGGGATAAGTCATTCCATTTACTGGGATTGCTTCATAGTCTTTAATCTGGCTTAACTCCTTCCTGCTGTATAAAATAGACCCTAAGGTCTCTAAATAATGTCCAGAAAAAGATCTTAGGAAAGCATGAGGTACAGTGGGTCGTCAGCAAACAGAGCCTTCAGATCCTTATCGGTTCTAGTCTGGTCCAAACCTCTCCCCCACAGTCAGTCAGAGCAGGTCTACACAGTGTCCTTGCCTCCAGCATAAATGATGTCACAGGTCTCTGTCCCTAGTGTTCCTTTTTCAGGACTTGGGTGCTGAGCACTAATCTTTTCTTGCTACAATGACACCCCAATCCCACCAGCACTGCCAGCAGAGAGGCTTTGCCATTCCCAGGATCTATGTACACTGTCATTGTCCCTCAGTGGGCAGCGTTCCCTACTGTCCAGAGCCATCAGAGTTCTCAATGCCCAAGATGTGCCCCCGAGCATCCCATGCTATCTCAGGAGACTACAGCTTACGAGATCTGGGCCAAATCCAAAGTTGCCTGCACCATCTGCTCTTCCATCTCTCAGCCTGCAGGGGTCAATCCTCCTACAAATTCCTGAGTTCTCTGCCTGCCTTGGACAGCGGGGCCAAGTTGTGGCAGGGGCATCAGGTAAAGATTGCAATCACAACTAAGACAGCCTCTGACCTGTTCGCAGCCTGGTGGAGGGTATGGCACACAGATATGTGATCCACATATCTGTGATCCACAGATATGTGAGCAACCAGGGGGTTGGGCAAGACTCTCAGAGGCCCCCCTCTTTTCTCACCCTCCCTAATCCAAAGGAGAATACACGCCCATGCCCCATTATCAGGGACCAAGGCTCTAAGAGTTCACAGCCCCAGCCACAGCGTGCGTGCCATTGCTTCCTGGAGAGGAGGCTTATCACGTCTCCGTCCCTGCCCCTGAAGGGCATGTTCATATCATCTGAGCTCCCAAGCTCGGCTGACCCTTGTGAAAGTCCAACCTGGTCAGTTAGGCTCCGGACTGCCTCAGCTGCGTTCCTCCTGAGCTTTCTGAACGCCCTGGCGAACAGGCAAAGCCTTCTGCAGTCTTCTTTTCCTCTCTCCTGAACCAGATCTACAGTACCCTAAAGGAGAGCAGATTTGCAGGTATTTCCCAGCCTTGTTCCCAAGCAAACCCTTGGCTGCCGGCTGGTTCTCCTTCGTCCTCTCTGGCCCCTCCCATGTGCCCGAATAACTATCTTGGCTTACCCTATGGGTGCCCTTACCTGATTGTGGCGTGTTGTCTTCCCCACTATAGTCTAAACGTCTTGGTTGACGTCAGCGTATTTTTTTATCTTTCAATCTCTGGTATTTAGTGCAGTCCTTGGACAGAGCTGGTGCTCAGTAAAAAGCTTGCTAGCAGATTGAAAGAATAACTGAAAATTGCAGAAAAATAGAGTTGGTAGGAAAAATGAAATTCCTTAATTACACATATTCCAGGGAGCAACCTTAGCAGCTATATCATAAGCTAACTGGTGTATGCTGGGATTTTCTCATTATAGAAGCTGCAATTTGACTTGTGTTCCATCCAAATCATTGTTCTAAGCGGTATCACAATGCAAGCCACCATATTCCTATTCCTGTGTGTTCTGTGTTATCTAACCTTGCTTCAACACATCCCTCTGAATGGAAAACTTTTCTTAAATTATCATTATACAAACAACACATGGTCACAAAAAAATCACAAGTCTGCATAAGCTAAACTAAAAATAAACCCCAAACACTCCAAATCCTACCACCAAATAATTATTGCTAATATTTGGGATGCAGCCTTCTTAGTTGTTTGGTTTTTTTTTTAGCAGCCTTATTAAGATATAATTCACATATTGTCTTAGTTTGCTAGGGCAATATATTAGTTAGGGTTCTCCAGAGAAACAGAACCAACAGGATGTGTGTGTGTGCGTGTGCATGTGTGTGTGTGTTGGTATGTGTGTGTATATACATAGAGAGAGAGAGGAGAGAGAGACCCATCGATTAATTTTAAGTAATTAGCTCACAGGACTGTGGAGGTGCAAGTCCAAAATCTGCAGGGTAGGCAAGCAGGCTGGAGACCCAGGGAAGAATTGCAGCCCGAAGGCGGTCTCCCGGCAGAAATCCTTCTTGCTCAGGGCAGGCCACTGTTCGTTCTATTCAGGCCTTCCATTCATAGGACGAGACCCACCCACATCAGGGAGTGTAAGCTGCTTTACTCAAAGTCCACAGAGGTAAATGTTAATCTCATCTAAATAACACTTCACAGAAACTCCAAAGTAATGTTTGACCAAATATCTGGGCACCGTGGTCCAGCCAAGTTGAAAAATAAAAGTAACCCTTGCAGGCTGCCGTAACAAAGCGCCACACGCTGGGCGGCTTAAAGGCTTGAAGAACCAGCCTTTAACACATGCCATGCAGTTCACCCATTTAAAGTGTCGAATTCCATTCTGTAACACGTTCACAGACTTGTGCGACCATCACAAAAATCAAATTTAGAACATTTTCATCCTTCCCCAAAGAAATCCCATACCCATTAACGGTCGCTCCCCAACCCCCACTCCCTGTCCCCACAGCAGAGGGAAATCTCTGTTAAATCTCTATTCATAATCGAGGAAACTGAGGCCCAGAGATTCATCCAGGGCTAGAATCCAGCTGAGAAAAAACACAGGGCTTCCTCCAGGGAGGAATTTGAGCCGCTACTAGACAGTCACTTGCTCAGTTATATTAGTTTTTTAAGTGTCAAAATAAGAATTAATATCCCCGAGGATTGTTTCCGTCTGTCAAGAAGTTTCACGGCTATCTCGACTGTACGCTTGTGCTGCTAGATATTTGCTGCTTCTGCTCTGGTTCATCAGCGTGTTAAGCCTTATCATGAAGCATCCTCTGCATTACCCCTCAACAGTAGGTACAAAGCACCCTTCTCACGGTCTGAAGAGCTATCCAAGCCAAATGCATTAGCTTTTTATCCATACACCTAAGATCTGGCTTGTAACGTGAATGTCAGCAAAGAACCATGACGTTAATTGTTCAGAAATGCTTTCACAACATCGCCACTTGGAAGAGACAAACGAATTGGTTTTATTTACATCATGTAGAAAGGACAGCATGAAAAGCCAGGATAAATTATGTCCTGGTTTATGTACTTCTTGGGTTGAAAAACAAAACAAAACACCCTGTGGGGGGATTTCCTTTCTAGGTACGTGTGTCCCAAAGCTGCTGGTTACTTTTGACTTTTAGTCACTTCTACTTACTAAAGTGACTTCAAGCACAGCGTTCAGCAGCCACTCTCAAACTTCTAGCCCTATAGATTTCAAGCATTGTCACTGTGTAGTTTGAAGATGCCGACCGGTATACTACTGTTTTATTAAACAAATGAGTAAAATTCTTCTGGGGTGGTTGGGTTTCCCATAAAAGAAAGCACTGAAGGAGAACAAAAGTTACGAGAGATGGAAAACACTGTTCACAGGTTGGGGTGGTGGGTAGATGCTGGTGAAAGGGAAAGCGGGCACCTTTGAAGTAGGCTAGTGTATAATTTGTGGAACCTACCTAGTTTACTAGATTTAAGGGCTCAAAAAATTGGGAACAATATATTCTGCATCGTTATAAACGCATTGTTTGTCCTCTCTTTAACCGTATCAGAACATTTAAGACACATCAAAGGGTTAGAATTACATAGTTAACCCAGAATCCCCTGTGGTTTGAAGGCTGAGTGTTGCCTCATTACCAGTGCCAAGTACACACCAATGAGACTGGCGTATAGCCACACTCGGGCTTTACTTTGTGGTGAGAGGATATTTCAGGTCTAAAATCTGGGAACAGGTCCAATCCTTCTTGAGTCAAAAGTCAAAGCACGGTCAAGGTTGTTGTTAGAGACCTGTTCCAATTCATGCCCTGGCTAGCTTGACAAGCCAGTTCACACCCAAATTTTTAGCTCTTCAGGTCCAAGAATAGAACCAGAGATGTGAAACACCCTCATTCTAGAAAAAGACAGGGATGTAACAAATGTACGTGCCTCCGCCTGGGTTATATGCCTCTCCTGCCAGTCAAAACAGATGCAGACCTCGTCTATCCCTGACGTAGGCAGTCAAAAAGGATAATCCAGAATTTACATACAGATTATTTTTTTTGCTTCTCTATGATGCAATTACCTATTCATAGTAAAATTAAAAGCTACCATTAACAGCATTAACTGGCTTTCAGAAGAACTCATTGAAATACAGAGTTCTGAAAGTACAGACAGATTCATATCAAGGAAAAGCAAGAAGCACCAGGACTCAAACAGTTTCTTCTCCTCGATCTAGGGTAGAGGCTTCCTCCTCAGCTCCCTTAGCTTTGTCTAAGACCATCACCAATGTCTCAATCACTCAAAATTCCAAAACTTGGAGCATCATTAACTCACTCTTCTTTTTTGTCCGTCATCCCACTAGCCATCAATTTTCAGGCATTATTTCCTTGAGAAGTCTCAGATCCTCCCTCCTGCTCTCAGCCAGGGCAGGTCCTCAGTAACCACATGCTGATTATTACCACTCTTACTCTAGGCTCCTCTCCTTCCCTTCTTCATGGCACCTCCGTGCCCGATAACCCTGAAATGCCATCTTCATTGCATCGTTCCTCAGCGCAAACATATAGAACGGCAGCCCTCTGGCACCTCCAACATCGGTCTATAACCCACTACCAGGTCTTCGAGGTCCTTCCATAACTGAGATTCCCCCACTAAACTTTCACCTCCAGGATAACAAGGCTAGTCTTGCTGATCCCCCGTCTTAATTGGGCATAGTGTGTAACAGCGTAACAGGGAGTAAGTTCCAACCAATTGAACCAGCAAACCTCGAAGCCCATGGAACAGGTCGTGTCACCAATTTGTTTATAATTCCTGGAGCAGAGTAGTTAATGAGTGGTGTGGATGTTTCCCTTTAGTACAGGTGAGAAAGCACAGGAAGGGCGTATTGACAGGTCACTGCTTTGCCTGGTCTTGTAAACTCTTGAGATCCCTCTTGAGTGCAGAACAATAAAACACAATTATTTCGTGACTACTTATAAATAGTAGCACAGGCTCAGAGGAAGTGATGTCAAAAATTTCTTAAAGTTTACTACACATAATTTGAGGCTATGATAAATACCCTGTTTGATAAGAGCTCATTGAGCTTTTTTTTGATCATGTGTGCTTACACATAAATCAGAAACACTATTAATAGGGCCACTTGAAAACATATAAATAAAATGGCAAGTGACTTTTGGCAAGTCACTGGACATTTCTGGGCCTCAGATCTCTCATCTGTAAAATGAGGAGGTTGCACAAACCAGGTGATCTCTGTGTTCCCCTCGATTCTGACATTATTTTATTCTATACGCAAAAAACCACCCTCTGCTCCTTAAATCAGCGGGTTTATTAGTTTGAGTTTCATAGGCCAGTAAATTTCCCTTTCTTCCAGTGTTTTTCTGTAGGCTCTTCATAAGGTTATAAGCTTTTTATTTTGTAAAGAAAGAGGTTTTTTATTTTTAAATCCACCGTTCTACCAACCATTCCCATCATGTCATTTAAACAAGCCATGTTAAGATCAGAAATATAATCTCTGGATAAAACTTAATCCTTGTGTTTAACACATTTAGTTTATTTAAAAAGAAATTCATTGCAGGGGCTGGCCCGATGGCCGAGTGGTTAAGTTTGTGCACTCCATTTCAGCTTCCCAGGGTTTCACCGTTTCGGATCCTGGGCTTGGACCTAGCACTGCTCATCAAGCCATGCTGAGGCAGCATCCCACATAGCACAACCAGAAGGACCTACAACTAGAATATACAACTATATACTGGGGGTTTTCAGGAAAAGAAAAAGAAGAAGAAGAAGAAAAAGACTGGCAACAGATGTTAGCTCAGGCGCCAGTCTTCAAAAAAAAAAAAAGAAGAATTCATTGCAGTCTCCTTATTTTTCTCATTCCACCCCAGACTAGTGAAAACTTTGTCACAGACTGACAGCTGTCTGTCATCATACTGACTTATCACTTTTTTCTCTGTGTGTGACCAAGGATGTAGAAAATCCAGCTTCCCCATGTGCAGCATAGGGATATGAGTAAATCCACCATTTTATCATCCATAAATATTGTAAAATCTAAAATTTCAGCTTTGGAAGGTATATTAAATAGAAGTAAGGGTAATTGCGTCCATGCACCCATCAGAAAGATGTTTGCATTTTTTCTACTACACCACCACCAGACAGTTATCTGAACTGACAACCGACCATTGGGAAGTTCTCTGATTCTGAAGGTGGGGTTGCTGGCTATGCTTAAAAATGCCCTTTTACCACTAGCTTCCCTTTTATAAATCACATGTCAGTGACTTGTGTACTCCGAAATGAGACTGAAACACCAACGTGGTTAAGTGTATACATCTAATGTAACATAGACAAAATGCTCCATTTCTACATGTTTAAATTGTTTCCATTATTGAAGGCTCAATGCAAATGTCCCCTCCTCCAGGAAGTCTTCACCTCTCCAGCTAGAAGCAATGTGTCCTCTTCTGAACTTTCCTTAGATAGTGTTTCCTTAGATATTGCTTGAATCTATCATATGGCACTATCATATGGCACCTTTTTTTTCTTTTTCTTTCTTTCTTTCTTTTTTGGTGAGGAAGATTGGCCCTGAGCTAACATCCATGCCAGTCTTCCTCTACTTTATCTGTGGGACACCTACCACAGCATGGCTTGATGAGTTGTGCGTACATCCATGCCTGGGATCTGAACCCACAAACCCTGGGCCTCTGAAGTGGACCATGCAAACTTAACCACTACACCACTTGGCTGGCCCCTCCAGTTTCTTCCACCTTTGTGTTATGGTAAAATATGTAAAAATCTTATTTCCTCTACTCGATTCTAAAGTCCTTGGTGTCAGGAATTATGTCTTTGGACATCATGCATAGCCAGACACAATTAGCAGAGTACCCTACAGAAAATAGATTCTCAGTAAATTGAGGGAAGAATGAAGACAGAAAAGAAGAAGAAAGAAGTTTGTTACATAAAGGAGAGCCCTTCCTACCTGGAAAAGTCCTGTAAGGGAGTAGTCAAGAGAAAGTGAGGAAGCAGAAGAGAAAAGTGAGCTGGGTTAGGCTGGCCTGGTGGCACAGCGGTTAAGTTCACACGTTGCGCTTCTTGGCGGCCCAGCGTTTGCCGGTTCGGATCCCGGGTGAGGATATGGCACCACTTGGCAAAAGCTATACTGTGTTAGGCATCCCACGTATGAAGCAGAGGAAAATGGGCATGGATGTTAGCTCAGGGCCAGGCTTCCTCATCAAAAAGAAGAGGATTGGTAGTAGTTAGCCCAGGGCTAATCTTCCTCAAAAAAAAAAAAAAAAAAGTGAGCTGGGTTAAAAGCCGACCGATTAAGGGATTATGCCGAAACGAGTAAGGAGCAGAGAGAGGAGGCAGAGCATGGGCATGCAAACACGTTCTCTTTATGGGTGATATTTCACTTCATAGGCTGACTTTCCTTCCTCTCTCATCTGTTGCTTTTTCAAATCCACTTGCTGCGTGGGTTTCCTTGCTACCCTTAAAGAAGTCAGAGCTGGTCATGCAATTACCACAGGCCAGCTTAAACTCTAAGAAGCCAAGTTAATCCTTCACTGGAATGTAAGCACTGTCTCTCCAAAAGCAATCAGCTGGCTGTCTCAGTTAGAAACTTTTCTCTACTGCAAATGAGCAGATTTGTTCCTACAACTAAATCGCTGGAACATCTTGTTCAGCCAAATTATTTCTTATTCAAGGAAACCTGTGCCAGTGCTCATGATGCCAGGCCATTCTTCCCTGACCCAGGACACTGTCTTGACAAATCAACTTAGCCTGAGTCAGCAGAGGCATTGGGGAAACCCTCTGTCTCTGATTGGATGAAAGGTCATATCACCCACATACTGCCTATAAAGACATCCTTCCCAAATTAGATCTTATTTTCATTTGATACTAGGTTGGTTTCAACCATTGAGCCCCATCAGCTGAGGTCTGGCTTCCCAAGACTAGACTGTCTTCATGGAGCCAGCACCTCAAACTCAAGTTGTTCAAAACAGAACCCTTCACTTTACACACACCAAGCTTGCTTTTCTTTCTGAAAAAGCTTTTCTTTCTTTCTTTCTGGTTTCTTAATCCTTGATAAACATATCTATCTCCCAGGTCAGGACCTCAGAGACTTTTCTACTACCTACCCCCAAAGGCTCGTTCTTTCCTGGGCCAACTCAGATGCCCGGATCTCCTCCCATCTTTGCTGCAAACTCCAGGGATGAAGCCAGAGTTCCCCTCCTCATCCAAGGGTTGCCACCAAAGCCGAAATTAAGTCAAAGAAGACTTAGTCACTTTCCCAGGAAGGGTTTTACAGTCACTCCCATGGCATGGGAAACATCAGTTTACTATAAATAAACAACACATCATTTATAGAGTTCAAATTCTCAAAGTCTGAGGGGCTTCCAGCCTCTGCTTCCTAAGGCAAAGCTCACCAAACCTCACACTCCCCTCCTTCCGGCCTGACCTGCAGCCCAGGAGTGTGCGGTGCTGGCTCAGCTGCTGAGCTGCCCTCTATCGAGTGGGTGGTGTACATTTCTGACTCTGCTGTTTCTGGGGCTCTGCCTAAAAAATGATCACTTTCCATTCTTTCACTTTTCCATCTTTTTTTTCTTTTAATGAACTAGTCTTAAAACTTTAGAGTAACTCTCCCTCTTTCTCTCAAAACTGCTGGGGTCTATCCTTTGTCCCTTCCTTTCCATTCCCAGCTCCATTGTTCCGGTTGAGACACCCTTAATGGTTTGACTAGTATAGGCTATTGGTCTGCTGTCCTAGCTGGTCACCTGATTTCTGATATGACTCCAGAATAATACTTTTTATTTCCCTCTGTTCTATTGAGATATAATTGACATAGAGCACTGGATAGGTTTAAAGAAGGAGACTTCTAAAGCACAGTTTGATCATGTCCCTATTGTCACCCCACCCCCTTATGACTCCCGAAAAACTTTCAGTAAGTCTCCATTGCTTGCAGAACAAGGACGAGATTGCTCAGCATGAGAGTCAAGGGCCCAACCTGCCAGTCTAGTCTTACATTCTCATACTTGAAATTCCTGCTAAAGAAGCAAGCTCTAAGATTTCACATCCACCTCTATCTGGAATGAATTTCTACCTGTCACAACCCTAACTGTTATCCACACAAAAACCTGCACACGGATGTTGACAGCAGTTTTATTCATAATTGCCAAAAACTTGGAAGCAACCGAGATGTCCTTCAGTAGGTGAATGGATAAATAAATTGTGGTCCATCCAGACAAGGGAATATTATTCAGCGCTAAAAAGAAATGAGCTATCAAGCCATGAAAAGACATGGAAGAAACTTAAGTGCATATTATTAAGTGAAAGAAGCCAGTCTGAAAAGGCTACATGCTGTACAATTCCAACTATATGACATCCTGGAAAGGGTGAAACTATGGAAACTGTAAAGAGATCAGTTGTTCCCAGAGGCTGGGGCAGTGAGGGATGCATGGGCAGAGCACAGAGGATTTCCAGGGCAGCGAAACTACTCTGTATGGCACCATAATGGTGGATACACGTTATACGTTTGTCCAAACCCATAGAATGTACAACACCAAGAGAGACCCCTGTTGACCTTAAACAAATAGCCAGTTATTTCTCCAGCAAAAATGGGTTTATTCAAGATCAGCAAAGAACTGCAATTTGGGTTCTGCAACCATGGGGAGTCACCTGCAAGTCCCCCTGCGGCAAAAGGGGAAAATTTCTTTTATTGAGGGGAAAAGGAAGTTGGGAGGGCTATTGTAAACCAAAGAGTCCATCGGAGGAATTGAGAATTTGAGGTGTAGTGGCTTTTCATTGTCTGAATTGTGACAGTCTCTCAGTGGCTGAGCTTCTTGCTGTCAAGAAGAGGAGGTCTTTCTTCTCCCTGTTGGGCTCTGCTATCCAGGTAGGGCATGAGAGCTCCCCCTTTCGTCTTCCCCACCTCAGTCTAAAGAGGTTTCTGTTTATTAATTTCCACAACTCTAAGGTAAACCGTGACCTTGAGTGGTGATGACGTATGGGAACTCTCTGCATCCTCCTCTCAATTTTGGTGCTCCAGAGGAGGTGCCACAAACACCCAGAGGAGGGAGAAGTCATTTCAGGTTGGGGAAATCAAGGAAGGCTTTTGGAGCAGGTGTCATTTTATCTGAGCCTTGAAGGATAGCTAGGGTTTTTGTTTTGTTCTTTTAAATAGACTATTTTTTAGAGAAGCTTTAGATTCACAGCAAAATTGAGAGGAAGATACAGCAAGTTCCCTTATACTCTGTCCCTACACAGGCAGAGCCTCCCCCATTATCAACATCCCCCACCAGTGTGGTACATTTGTTACAATTGATAAACCTACATTGACACTTGGTATTACAGTGACTTGTGTACACATCCTAGTTCCTCTTCCAGACTGCAAACTCCATAATGTCAAGGAAAGTATCATTGACTTTTATAAACTTTCGATGCCTAGCACATTCCCTTACCTAAAATTACTTAATAAAATATCTGTTAAATCTATTACTACACTAGTGGTGAGTTTAGTCAAGTTTTTTTTTTTTTTTGGTGAGGAAGATTGGCTCTGAGCTAACATCTATACCTATCTTCCTCCATTTTATGTGGGATGCTGACACAGTGTGGCTTGACAAGTGATGCTTGGTCTGCACCTGGGGTCCAAACCTGAGATCCCTGGGTGGCAGAAGCGGAGCTTGCAAACTTAACCATTATGCCACCGGGCCAGTCCCTAGTCAACAATTTTTGTTTATAGGTAAATAGCTTCAACTCCAACCTACAAACTTTTCGAATTTGGGTACATTTTGCCAGAAAATTATGTTAATCATTTCTCATATAATCGTACTCTCAGTCCAGAGGCCAATCTATACAAGGATGAGCTTTGGTTATAAATCCATGAGTTCTATTCCAGATAACTGTGCAGTGCTTACCTGGCACTTGACACAAAAGCCAACTTTTTGTATTCCCTTGAGTCAGGGGAGGAAAGGAAACCAGATAGGGAAGGAATATATTCAAGGTCCCCAGCAAATGAGGGCAGAGATTAGATTTTGAAGTTGTGAGATCGAGGCGCGGTTTCGTGCTGAGATTCCTGGGGAGCTGGTTCTCTGAGCAGTTGACCACTCATCAATCATGGTGCAGATTAATAAACAATGAGACTCCCCAGGCAGTCAGGGGAGCTGGGTTTTAGCCGGGTCCTCAGGGGAGTTACTCAGTCACCTGGGGAAGCTTCACTGCACATTCAGAGCATGACAATGACATGGGATTTGGGGAATGGTAAGGCCCCCCTTCAAGCTCTAACGCTGTGATCTGGAGGCAATAATTCCATCAGTAGACATTCTCAGTGAGCATCTTTGTTGCACCCCTGGGAAGTACAGAAGAGTCTAGAGCCCAACTGGGGAGAGCAAAACTAACACACCTGAAAAAAAAATGAACTAAGTGGGGAATAGAAGAGGGAAGGAATAAAATGAGGCCACCTCGTGGAGAGTCGGGCTGTGAAATCTGACCTCGATATAGGAGAGGGGTAAGAGGAGAGGGGAAGAGGGCAGAGAACGCTGGACTTCAGACATCTGTAAAACCTCCCTTATCTCATCTGGGCCTCACAGCACCCGAAGAGTTGTGTGAGATATGGGGACAATGAACAGGTTCATCTGCAGATGAATAAAATATTTCAGGACCCTCAACAATGACATGAGCTACAAATCTTAAGGGATAGATTCCAGGACCCCTTCTGGACTATCAGGCTCCTGTCATTTGTACCGGCTTCTCACTAGTGCCGAGCTTGCACTGTGCCTCCCCAGATGCCAGAAAGATGAAGAACCTAAAATGATAGAAATAAAATGTTTGCTAGACCTCTGACTTGAAGTTCACTGCTTGTTTCCACTACCCTGACACGGGGGCATGATATGAAAAAAGAGTTATTTTCGAAAAACAGTCATCTGTAAGATGGACAGGTACCAAGAGAGGAGGCAGACAGAAATATGACCTGTAGGAGGTGTGGTAATTCATAAGGGCTGGGGAAGGTGACAAAAAGAGCAGGAATTGGGTCTTGGTGATAAATTCATTATAGGGGATGAAGGAAGAATCATATTCAGATTCCACTGATTTCTATTGAGCACTTATATTTCTAGTTATACACCTGGGTGCTTTCACACGCCCGTGTTCCACTGGGATTTTTTTCTTGCCCCCCTTAAAGTTACATAGCTGCCCAAGTGATCTCTTCAAAATCCAAAACTGGCCATGTCTCTTCTTTGCTTCAAACCCTTCAGTGGCTCCCTGTCATCCTTCCCTCATCTGGCCCTGCCTCTTCTCCAGTATCATCTCTTGCCCCTCCCTATCCTGTCCGCTGCTCCAGCAACTCTGAATTGTCTGAGCTATGCTATTTCTCACATTCTGTTCCCTCTGCCTGGAAAACCTTTCTCCTCCACACCCGTCTGAGCTAACCCTACTCTTCCTTTAATACTCAGGCCAGACACTTTCCCTCAAAAATCTTCCCCAACACTCCAGTAAAAGATAGTCCAGACATGAGGTAAGACAAGTGGCGAGGCACACAGAGCAGTATCTCCAACCTCCCAGCTACTGGTCTCCAGGCTGCTCCATCACAATGGTCATAGCCACAGCCACCACTGGACTCCCTAATGGCCCATTCCTGCTGCCTGACCACATACCACTGCCCCCACCCAACATCCCAGGACTTCTCTACCATTGTTCCTCTACCTTCTTGTAAAAGCAGCTTCTCCTATGAGGTTCTTTCTACCTCACCCTCACTGCCAATAGCCAATCACCAGGCCCTATAGTTTCTCCCTTCTATACATTTCCCATATCTGTCCACTTCTCCCCATCTCTACTGGCCCCCAAGCCCAAGCCGTGCTTAACTTTCAACCAGAAGATTGCCATAGGCCTCCCTTCTCTCTCCCTGTAGCCAGACTGAACTTTCCTGAACGGAAATTTGATCTTGTCAACTATGGTTTAAAACCTCTTGGATGGTTGGTCTTTGTTTGAGATAAAGACTAAATTACTTAACCACAAGGACCTACAAATCACCTCCTGCCCGTGCCCTGCCCTCATCATCTCGGCATCAGTCAAACAGTCCTCTGTCAGTCTCCTTCCTTTCAGTCATCAGGCACCCTGGCTATTCTTTCCCGACTTCACCTGATGAATTTCTACTCGGCTTCAGGCCTCATTTCCTCAGGAAAGCCATGGCGGATTCCTGGGCCAGATTAGATCTCCTTTTTAAGCACTCGCCGGCACTTTGTGCTTATCTCTTTGTAGCATTTATCACAATTACAAAATTATATGACTCGTTTCATGTCTGTTTCTTCCACTTAATAGACTATAAGCTCCACGAAGGCAAGCACCAGGCCTATCTTTCTGACTCTTATAGTTTTAGTGCCTGGCTTGATAACTGGCACATAGTAGGTCCTGGCTACTGTTTGTTGAATGCATGTTAGTTAACATTTGTTGAATTAAAATTAATGTTTCCCCACTCCCATCCCAGATGGGTTAGGTGTCTCTTCTCTTTGTCCCCATTTCTATTATTGCTGCCTCCCAATTCTCTTTGCTCTTCAACCCTTCAGCTCCACCACCTGAGCACCTAAGGGCAGGGACAATAAAATATATGTTTGAAAGCAAGCAGGCACTCAAAAAATGTTTGCTGAATGAATGGAGCCTTTTGAGGGAAAAGAACAGCGTCCAAGGTGAAAATTCACAACAGAGGACCCAGATTTGGAAGTCATCTCAATGAATTGCATTCAGGATTGAACCTTGGGGACCACCCTTCATTATGGGGCAGGAGGAAGAGGAGATGGCCAAGGCGAGGCTGGGGATCCAGAGGAGCACTGTGTCGGGGGAGCCAAAGGAAGTGTTTCAAGAAGGAAGGGAAGGTCATTGGGGTCAAATTTTGCTAAATGAATAAGGAAGTTGAAGACTGAAAGAGGGTTTGAACTCCACCAAAAAAGAGGAAGTTTTACAGTTTTAGCAAAGTTGTGGAGATAACAGCCAGGTTGCATGAGATGAGGAAAGGAGTGAGTCCACAGGAGAGCGTGGAGCTGTAGGCTGTTTGTTGAAAGGGTTTGGCCACACGGAAGCGAATCAAGCTCCCTCATTTGAATAGAGTAAAACGAGCTCCAGAATGTTCCTTCTCACATTTTCTGCTCACTTCTCCTTTCTGCCCTAATAAGTATGGAATGAGCTGGGTTCATGACAGAACCCGGAACATGACAGTTCATAGCTGGCATGAAATAAAATTCTATTCTTCCCCCAAACTTCCACAAGGAATACTGTTGCTTTTCACACTTATTCAGAAAATGTGAATGCAATATGAAAATATAAAGTAATGTTTCCTCACAAAAGGAGCTAAAATACATTTATTTTCCAAAAGAAAATCATAAAATGTTTTTTGAAAAACCCTCTTCGGTGCCTTCAAAAATGTTTCTAGAGCAATTACTCCAGCAGTAAGAAGGTCAGTAACAAGTTACTTTCTTAACATGTCTAACAATATGTGCCCCTGGCACAAGGAGAGAATAAATTCCTCTTAAATGAATTCCTCTTAACAAGGAACAAAAGATGACTAGGAGGAGTTTCCTAAATTGTAAACCTTGGAGGCTGGGAAATTGGGCCAATTTTCAACTTGAACACAACCTCTGCCATGCCAATCAGACACACCTGCATGTGTGTCATAATGCTGCTTCACCCCTACAGGAAAGCCCTGGTAACACTGTCCAAACAAAGCCCAACAGGTTGAAATGGAGCGGAATTCACTGAGTTGAACTCATAAATTGCTGAAGGTAGAACAAGATTCTTGGCTGAACTTTGATCAAAACAAATAGCCTAGTACAGGGGGTTCTTAACCACAGGCAGTATGTGAACTTGGACTGAGAAAAATATATTTATTTTCACTAATCTCCAACTGGAATTTATTTCCTTCAATTATGAATGTAGGCAACAAGTCACTAGGATTAACAGAAACCACGGATTTTTCATATCGCCTTACAGTTGTTGCAGACACTTCGAAATATCATTTCTATTCCTCATTACTAGTTGTCAGACCCACCATTAGATTTTTATATAATGCATTATAAAGTAGCACATGTGTTATTATACCAGAAATGTGGGGTTTAAAAATATTTTGATAACTTTATTTCATATAATTGGATTCTTTGGTTATTCTACGTATTTTTTATGCATTTAAAAACGATTCTGAAGAGTCTGTAGGCTTCATCAGATGGTCAATGGTGTCCACTGCACAAAAAAGATTAAGATCAGAGGCCAGCCTGGTGGCCTAGTGGTTAAGTTCAGTACACTCTGCTTTGGTGGCTTGGGTTTGGTTTCCAGGTGCAGACCTACACCACTCTGTTAGTGGCCATGATGTGCTGGTGGCCCATATACTAAAAAATAGAGGAAGATTGGAATGGATGCTACCTGGGGGTGAATCTTCCTTAGCAAAAAAAAAAAAAAAAAAGGATTAAGATCCTCTGATCTGATATTTTATGAATAAAGCTTATGGTTCATCATTTCTAGTTGCAGGCACAAAGATATGAAAAACAGATTCTGTTTGCACCATTTGGTGACCTTAATAAGTTGGAATCCAGATACAACTTTTGCAGGGTTGTACTGTTTAGGACTAATCATTTATTCTGGACTAATCATCTATTCTATGTTCTTCTTTGCAATATAATTTTGGTTCAAGTGTAAGGAAAGAAAAATATTCTACTTTCCTTTGGATGCCTATTAAAACAGAAGGCTCCCAATTAATTGCTGGAGCTGGTACAGACCCCAAGATGGCCCCAGACATTCCTGAAGTAACCAATGGCCATGGAAAGAACATCGGGAAGAATTCCCAGCCCAAGAGTACAAGCCGGCGTGGGAGGTTATTCACTCTGGGAAGCATTTCACCATGCCAGCAAGTCTAAAGTCAAACAATATTGGGAGGAAAGACACACCCAGGAGATTTCTTCTGTGGTTAGACCACATCTTGTCGATGTAAAAGATATGAAATATTCAACTTAACAATGTCAAAGCTGTTTTTAGTGACATCCCATGTACCAAAGAACTACTATTGTTTGTTCAGTAGAAAAATATTAGAGTATCAAACCCAATTTACCAATTTAGGTTCCCTTAAATTACTATATCTATTGTAGCTACTCTCTCGTCCAGAGAAATCTTGAACACTTTATGGAAAAATGTCCCTGTACTGCCCCCAAGAGATAGAATCTCAGAGGTAGTTTTCATCTCATTTAGTCTAACTATGAAGGCTGTGGGGTCTATTAAGGACCTGTATGTAGAGTAATGCTCGAGATACTAGGAACACTATTTGGATGATCAAGGAAACATTCCTGGGATTTTTTTTCCCAGACATCAGCCAGAGACTTTGCATCCATCTTGTTTGGTGCAAAGGTTCTACTTGGTGCCCGGTTCATAACGGCATACCTGGTGAATGAAGAATAAAATTGTACCGGTCGCGGTTTAAGCATAACATATTCTCAGTGTGGGAAGGAAAGAACAACCATGTTTGTCTTGGCACAGGAACTTCTTGAAGGTAAAGGAAGTATCATGGGCTTCTCATTATCCCACATCTAGAAATAAAAATCCATTCCCAGCAGTATGAGTTCACAGAACCTAGAACTTCAGGAGTCCTCTGCACTTCCCAAATGTTAATGTGCATGGGACCACCTGGGCATGCTGGATCCTGATGCAGTAGGTCTGGGGTGGGGGCTCAGATTTCATTTTTCTAACAAGCTCCCAGGTGATGCCAAGGTTGCTGCTGCTCAAATCCTCTCCTCAGGGCTTATGGATAATTATGGAGCCCGGACGAGGGTTTAGAATGAGTAACACCAAGCAGCCTATGGTTTAGGAGGATTTTAGAGGTGGCTTTAGTAAGACTGAATCACTTTCATAAAAGAAAGAGGGTATTCCCACAATGACATGACGCTAGTAAACTTTTGCTTTACTTTCTCCAGGATACCTAATAAGTCCTAGAGAAAAATCAAGCGTGGTACAATATTATCCATAAACACTAAAGTGCTACTTTTCCTTAAGGAGTAAAGGTTCTTCTATTGTTAATAAGCCTATGATATTAACTTCTTTGTTCTTCACAAAAATTTCTAGAACTTTCCTTAAGATATTTTGGTAATGAAGACACTGCTTACTATGGTATTAGTTTACTCTTCTAGACAGCCTGAAAGTTATATTTATTTTAATTATATAAAGAATTGTTAGTACTTTTTTGGGACATAATTACCATCATTAGCACTTCATTGTGTTTTGGGAATAACAAAAATGTTATTGTTTCTTAATGATAGTCCTTACCTACACCAAAATGCTTTTATGTCTCGTTTCCAGAGTAGGCTAACTGGAGGTTTGTTTCTGCCGACTGTCTGGCACAAATGCCTTTAGATATACTGTTTACTTTCTCTTGTATTTTTAAAGAGTTTGCATTTTTAATGTCCCTAATTTATTGGAGGATAATTCCCAGTGGTGCAGTCAGCATTCATTATTAATGTTTTCTAAGGCAGATGGGGTTGTGTAAATTTAAATGTGTGATTAGCACAATCTATCTGCTTTTGCTATAAATGATGTGTCAACCTAAAACTAACAATTCTACTCATGTATACTCTCACTACCAAGAGAATGACCTTCCACAGTTCTCTGAAACCTCAGTAATATGGATTTTCCTTAAGGAAACACACTGTGGTGAGTGGATGAAAGAAAGTTGCTCTATTTTCATGGCAACTGACATGAAAGTTTTTCCAAAGGTCTTCCTTTAATTTTAAGAAAGGTGGGCAAATGAGCGCCCATCTTGAGATAACTGGCATACATACCACTTTAAACTCTGCCTATTGAAGACTTTTACAGGGCAGTCACATGGCCAGGTGTGCCCCAGCAGCCTGCCCCTTTAAGGCTTCTCCCACTTCATAGGTGAACCAGCCAAACCTAAGACAGAGCCTGAGATAGCAGCCCCAACTCCTAAAAGTGCAGGACTCACACAAACTTATCCACACCCACATCCTTCTCTGTTCAGTGACCAACCCTGATACCTATTTCCTCCTCCCAGCTTCCTGTTGATTTGGGCCTTGAAACCTTGTTTTACCGAGTCCCCTCCCTTGCAATCCGTCCTTCCAGGAAGAGCTTGTGTCTCCTCTCTGGGCTCAGCACTGTTTGTGTTGTCTGCATAGCCATTCTGACGACTCTTCAAGGCCTGGCGAGCTACTTTCTGGGCAGCCAAGAATAGTCTCCTCCTTTTACTGAGAAGGTCCAGGGAAGGACACCAAGGAGGAAGCCTATAAGGAAGATACTGGATGCACGACAGAGTTCAGGGGGCATTTACTCCAAAAGAAACAGCAACGCACAATACAAATGGTCTATTTTATATAGTGATTGGGGTGGATGTAAAATTCACACAGTGAGGTCTGTAGAGTACCTCACTCAATCTTGACCAACTTCTACACACCTGTGCACGGTCATCACCCAGACTGAAAACTTGAACGTTCCCTGTGTCTCTTTTCAGCCAACCCCCCTCTGAAAGCCAACCACTTTACTGACTTCCATCATCAAAACTTTCTCCTTAAAAACTAAGGTTTTGGGGCTGGCCCGGTGGTATAGTGAGTGGTTAAGTTTGTGTGCTCTGCTTCGGTAGCCTGGGGTTCACAGGTTTGGATCCCGAGTGTGGACCTACACACCACTCACCAAGCCACGCTGTGGGAGCATCCCACATACAAAATAGAGGAAGATTGGCACAGATGTTAGCTCAGGGCCAATCTTCCTCACACACACACACACACACACACACACACACACACACACAGCTAAGGTTTTATAACTTATCCAATCATTTCTGCACTCACAGCAACCAGTGAAACGTCATAATTCTTTGTCACTTATAATAAATTTAGCTTAAGTATTATAATAAGCAGTATTTAACATGCATTGTACATCTGCTTCAAACATCCTCCCAAAGAATGCACTCTTTAAAGATAGGAACGTAACGTCTTCCTCTCTCCAGCCCTGATGCCAGTACTTCTTTGAAGATCAGTTTTCTTCTCAGAGAACTAAGGTCCAGTTGACCTGCTGTGTATGTGCTAAACTGCAGCAAAACATCTCCGTGTGAGTTTCGGGGGGGGGGGGGGTGGGATGTATTCCTTTCATGCTTGATGTGTGTTCTTTGTTCTGAAATGGTGTGTAATCATGCTGTAAATGCTTTCCTGGAGTACTTTCTTCCCTGTGGAAGGGAGTGCTTCCAGACTAGTCCTTGGCTCAATTAAAAATCACTCTATCTTTGTTATCTATAGGATGGTTATTGATTATTTGTGTCGACACATCTATCCCCATTTTTTACCCTAGAGTAATTCAAAGCAAACCCAAGACAACATGATCACGTCACTTTGCCTGTAAATATGTAATAACACGCTGCTTTTTAAATTATACTTACATGAGTAAATGCTTTGTCTCCACATTATAATGTGGACTCCCTGAGGGCAAGTATTGTGTCTTTTTCATGCCTGTTTCCCAATTAGCTCTTCTCGGTAGGAAATTTTACACACATACACACACACACACACACACACACACAAATTACATTCTGAGGATTGCTTGACCAATGCATGGTATCAGACGATGGTTCTTAAACTTGAGCATGTATCCAAATCACCTGGAGGGCTTGTCAAAACACAGATGGATGGGCCCCAAGCCCAGAGTTTGATTCAGTGGAATTTGCATTTCTAACAATCTCCCAGGTGATAATGATGATGATGATGATGATCCAGAACCACACCTTGAGAAGTCCTTCATTAGGACAAGGAAGATGTGAACATTTCTACACCTGCTCATTAATTAAACATTAATCATATGTGAGGACGGGAGGAATAGGGGGAGAAACAATCCCCACTCTCACAGAGCTTATACTGTATGAGAAGCATATAAAAAAGAAATAGAGGAGAATTATTAAGAAACATGGATGCTGGACTCTCATATCAGAACATTCTTATTTGACTGGTATAGAGTAGGCATCAATTTTTTTTAGAAGCTCCTAAATAATTCCAATGTGCATTTACATACTATTACACAAGGCTTCACTGAAGAGGTGAGATTAGAATTTGTCCTTAAGTTATGAAGGAGATTGTAATAGACAGCTTAAGTGGGGAGAACCTTCCCATTTCCCAAGTTGGGGGTTGGGGTGGCATAATGTTCCAAATGCTCTTTCTGGTCTTTCCAAAACCTTGAACTGTATGCACATAAAAATATTCAGAGTTTTTACAGCATAGTTTGTCTCCCTTTTCCACTTATTAGTGGTACCTTTGGGCAAATCAATCTCTAAGTCCTCAATTTTCCCATACGTAAAATGGGGATAATAATTATACCCACATCATAGTGTTGTTCAGACAATTAAATGATTTTAATATATTCATGAGAAACCTTAGAGCAATACTTAGCAAATAATGAGTGCAAAGTGAATGGTAATTATGATTTATTAAACATGATCTACATGCCAGGCAGGGAACCTGAATGAGAATAGTTTGTTTGCATTTGTATCCTTTTAATTTTACGAAGCCCTTGCATATTTTTCGTCATATTTCCTCCTTTCAGTGACCTTTGAGATAGGTAGGGAAAGTTTGTGTTCACTTGACAGGAGAAAGACGTTGAGTGACTTTTCTTTTTTTGTTTGTTTGTTAGCTTGTTTTTGGCAAGGAAGATTGGCCCTGAGGTAACATCTGTTACCAATCTTCCTCTTTTTGCTTGAGGAAGATGGTCACTGAGCTAACATCTGTGCCAATCTTCCTCTATTTTGTATGTGGGATGCTGCCACAGCATGGCTTGACGAGCTATACGTAGGTCTCCCCCAGGATCTGAAACCACGAACCCTGGGGCACTGAAGTGGAGCATGCAAACTTAACCACCATGCCACTGGGCCAGCCCTTCAAGTGACTTTTCAACAGAATTTGAGAGATAGTGCTAGAACTCAAGTATTCCAAACTCCTAAAGTGTGCTCTTTCCTTCAATATAAACAAATAAGCAGGGGCCGGCCCTGTGGCCGAGTAGTTAAGTTCGCGTGCTCCACTTCGGCAGCCCAGGGTTTCGCCCGTTCGAATCCTGGGCATGGATATGGCACTGCTCATCAGGCCATGCTGAGGCGGCATCCCACATGCCACAACTAGAAGGATCCACAACTTAAAAAATATATACACAACTATGTACCGGGAGGCTTTGGGGAGAAAAAGGAAAAATAAAATCTTTAACAAAATAAATACATAAGCAAACACAAAACAAAAACAAAAAACTATTGAAGAACTGAGGCATTTGTCCAGATAGTTTGCAAACATACTCCCCTACACTTACAGACATGCCCACAGGAATCTCAGTGATCTTCCTTCTATCATTCCCAGATTATCCATAAATGGGATGTGTAATCAGTGGATAATCTATACTCTGCTTGGAGTTGTATTTCTTGTTCGGCCTTATTTCTAGTCAAGGATTGTCAAGTTCTAACTCCATTTATTAGAGAGAACCCTACATTTAACAGAGGTTCTTTCATTCTCTCAAGGAACATCTAGAAAGTCGAAAACCTAAAAGAAGACAAGTTTGAACAAGAAAGTCCTCTTCGTCAAAACACATACAGTTGCCCCTCCACATCCCCAGTTCCGCATCCTCGCATTCCACTGATGTCGGTGGACAGGCCTGCAACGGTTGCCTCTGTACTGAACATGTACAGACTTTTTTCTTGTCATTATTCCCTAAACAATACAGTATAACAACTATCTACAAAGCATTTACAGTGTAGTAGGTATTATAAATAACCTAGAAATGACTTAAAGCACAAGGAAGGATGTGCGTAGGGTATATGCAAATACTATGCCATTTTATAGAAGAGACTTGAACATCTGTGGCTTCGGGTATCCTCAGGGGGTGCTGGAACCAATCCCCCTCAGAAACCAAAGGATGACTGTCCATGCATACTGGAAAGGTAATACAGCAACTAACACGTTCCTTTTATGTAACTGGTACTTGGTGACATATTACATATATTATATTCTGGATCTGAACAACGAAAGCATAAGGAAAAAACATATGTAACTGGAAAACATGAGTAATCATTGACAGAGACCTAAAACCTAAAACCTCCACAAGTTTCCGTCTGCTGGTTCCTATAGGCAAGAACCACACCAAAGGACACAACTCCTGGGTTAAATAAAATGGTCATCACTCTGCAACTGGTGGTGAGTTTTCTGCAAGATTGAAAAGAGACGTGTGGGAAGTCATTCACATACTTAAACACAATAATCCTCTTAACCTTTGAAAAATATTGTGCCCTTTTGAATTTACCTTTTAGCCTCTATCTGTCCAAGATTCTTGCCTGAATTGAGCTATTTCATCTGTAAGTGATGCTATTTTGGTTCAGGAATAGTTATAGTGAGACACTAAGATGTCTCACAAATGTTTAAAAGGCCGAGGGGAATCACATACAACTCTAGGTCTCTAGAAATAATGTGAGTGTGTAGACAGATTTTAAGTATAGAATTTTTTTAAATGAATTTAAAGGTCTGATCTAATATAGTAGGTCGAGGGCACACAAAATCAAAGCGGTATAATTGTCATTACTACTACCACCACTTTAGATCTGATATCCTCACTTTGACCTGATGGGAGATGTGAGCCAGTCTAAAGAAAGAAGTGTAAATTAAGATAGCATGACAGGGAGAACAGATTTTTGTGCATTTTAATTGTAGCAGTAACTGTAGTAACTATTAATTATTTTTAGCCTCAAACAGAAAACCCTATTTGAGTTGATTTACACAGAGGCCATTTCAACAAACAAGAAGTATGGGGGAAGGAACCAAAGCTGAATGTGGCTCAATGTGGGATGAAGCAAAAAAAAGAAAGTCACATGCCATTTGAGTCTGTTCTTTTAAAAAAGGCTTTCCAGAAGCCCCACCCAACAGTTTCTATGTATGTGATTCTAACAGGTCCTCTTAGATCAGCACTGTCCAACTGAAATACAATGCAAGCCATAAATAGGAGCTATACATGTAATTTTAAATTTTCCAGTAGTCACATTAAAAAAGTAAAAAGAAAGAAACGAAATAAATTTTAATAATATATTTCATTCAACTCAAAATATTATTTTGATATGCCATCAATATTTTAAAGGCTGAGATATTTTATATTCTCTTTTTGCACTGTTTTCAAACTCAGTATCTCAATTTAGACCAGCCACGTTTCAAGTGCTAATAGCCACATGTTTCTGCATTAGATAGGAAACCTCAGGCCAATCACCCAAGTGACCAAGAAGTTAACTGGGGTGAACGAGCCAAATAGCAGCATCTGCCTCCTCGACATTAACAGATATTTCATTGAATAAGGAATGAATTGACCTCAATTTAACCAAAATAAGTCCCATCCATGATAGCTCTCTACAACCCTCCAACCTGGGATTATTCTAATGGAGGGCAAACTGTCTTTCAAAGACAAAAGAATTTTACCTCCACGAATGAAGCATTTATAATGACACTTGTAATTTTTGAAGTTTCCGTCATTAAACTTGCTGCATCTTGACAATTTCTGTCCAGCAGGGTTATTTTAGGTCATACTTATTTATAGTCCCTCTTTTACTGCAGTTGTTACAATAGCAGCCATACCTGTCATTTATCATGTAACTACACTGTTCCCAAGAATGCCCCACCCTTCAATGCTCCCAGTGGCACAGTTGCTCCAGATTTTACACAACTGTCAAAGAGTTTAGGAGGAGACAATTTACTTTTCTCTGCTTTCACTCAATTTTCACTATCTTACATTTCCATCATTTTCAATTTTCTTATTTCATCTGCCTTGCCTCTTTTTTATCCTTTACATCTTTATTTTAAAATCATCACCACCATACTTTAAGAGCACACAAACTCAATTGCAGTAAAGAATTTTTGGTGATAACATTTCTGATATAAGAATGAAGAAATATCCTTCAATATCATAACTGTGGATAAGTATAGATGTATTAAGGTATGGTCTCTGCTGCTTTCAAGATGACAGGTTAGCATTCCAGTGCTTTTCTGAGAGGGAACATTGAAAATCTATTTATGGTGACTGTGACGGTAGGGATCATTAGTAAATGCCCCGCGGGCCAATAACTGTGCCAGCAGCTGTGGAGAGTGGCACAGAATTTTGCAGAAGAACGAGTCTTAGACACGCAAACAAAAACAGCTCAGAAACATAAACTGTTCCTAAAGCGCGGAAGCCTCGCATTTCCTGGATCCTCCCTCTTCTTCTCCATTCTCCTAGCCTGTATCCAGCTCCTAAATCTCCCCCTCCATCCTTCTCTTGGCTCCACTGGCTATCCAGGATGGACCCAAACTCCCAGCCTTCCTCTCGCCTCCTCCTGCCTGGGCGACTGGTACCCACCAACATCCCCCAACCCCACCCGCGCCTGCGCAGAGCCTCTTCTCGCGCGAACGCGCTGCCATTACCCCCAAAAGCCCCGCCAATCCCGGGGATGCGAGGTCCCCGGTGAGCCGGTCTCAGCTCTGTTCGTGGAGCGACAGACGTCGCCTGTATCTGCGGACCCCTTCTACTCTCCACGGCGCCTCTCACATTCCTCGGGATCGCGTCCACAGGGGCGCGCGCCCGCCCTCAAAACAAGTAACCTCCAGGAACCAGACGGAGGAAGGTCCTGCAGGGCAGGAACCTCAGCGCGCGAGCCGCGGAGCCTCGAGGCAGAGCCCCGCCCCCGGGACTGGCTTCCTGCCTCCGCATTGGTCCGCGCTCCCGTCAGTTTCCGCCCATGGGGCCGCACCGGCTCTCCTCCCGGCGCCCTGTCCTCACTACGCCGCTTGCTTAGCTTCCTCGGTGGTGTCCGCCCGGTCACGCCGGTCCCACCCTGAGCTGGCGCGGGCTCCGGGAAGCTCGGGGAAGGGGAGGGCCGGGCCCGGCCGGAGCTGAGCATCGCCCGGGTGGGCGGCCAGGCCGCGGCCTCTCCGCCGGCAGCACCACCTGTCGCGGGGCGAGACGTCGGGTAAGGCTCCGGGTGAGGGGCGCGCTGCTGCGGGCGGCCTGCGCGGCGGGCCCGGCGGGAGCTCCGGGAGAGGAGCGGGCGCCGGCCTCCTCCCGCCGTTTCGGGGAGCCGAGCGCGCCCCCGCCGCCGGCTTCCGCGTGTGCGGCCGGCAGGGTCCCGGTGTGGAGGATGGGGGCCGGGGTGAAGGGAAGAGGGTCCCTGAGTCAGGGCTGGGGGCCAGCGGAGCGGTCAGGTCGCGGCGACCCCCAGTTCGACCGTCCGCGGCTCTTCCCCGGCGCCCAGTTTCGGGGCTCGACTTCCCGGGTTCTCGGCTCGCTGGTCCCAGGGCGCCCCCCTCCCGCCCTGAAGTGAGGCCCTTTGGGCTCCAGAATCCCGGCATCTCTTCTTCCCTCGCCTCCCGCGCCCCTTGAAGACCGATTGTGTGGCTCGAAGCTCCTTTATCAGTAGATCTCTTTTTCTGCAACGATGAATTAATGACAGGAGTTGGGCGGTGTGGGTGTGTGCGTTCGTTAGTTCCTCGTTTTAGAGGAAGTTTGTTGCAAGCTAGAAAGTTCTAGGATTCTGTCCATTCATATGAGATGGCATCTGTGGACCAGAATTGGCAGGTGATTCCTTGACGTTGGTAATAACCATCTCTGCTTGTGCGGTGTTATATTCGTGGTCCTGGATTTGACTTTCTTTCTTGGTTCTGAAGATAATTCTAGAAAACTTATGTTGCCTTTTGGTAGGAAGCATAATCAAAATAACAAATCTCAACAGAAGTGCTTCTTTACAAAACGTGTTATCTCATATCTGTTTGAATAATGCTTGTGGCAATCACTTCTAAGCAAAGCAGTTAATAGCATCTTATTTCTTTTAGTGTTGCAATTCATCTTAATGACAACAATGGAAGCACGTGTTAATTATTAATTATGAGTCGGGCAGTGTGCTCTACATGAATGATCTCAAAATAGTGCTTTGAGGTTGGTACTGTTATCTCCAATTTACAAATGAAGAAACTAAGGCTTGGGAAGATTAAGTCACTTGCCCAAAATCACAGGTTTTAAGTGGCAAAGCCTAGATTCAAACTCAGGCAATCTGATTTATTAGCCTCCACCCCCTCTTCACCTTGTATGCTCCTTAAGCATTGTTCAGTTGCTAATAATTGCAATGGTGTACTCATAAGTTTGGGATTTTTTTCCTGAGGAAGATTAGCCCTGAGCTAACATGTGCTGCCAATCCTCCTCTTTTTTTTTTTTGCTGAGGAAGACTGGCCCTGAGCTAACATTCGTGTCCATCTTCCTCTACTTTATATGTGGGATGCCTACCTCAGCATGGCTTGCCAAGCGGTGCCATGTCCGCACCCGGGATACAAACCAGCGAACCGAGGGCCGCTGAAGCAGAACGTGCACACTTAACCACTGCACCACCGTTGGGCCCCTGTACTCATAAATTTTTTTTTTTTTTAAAGATTTTATTTTTTTCCTTTTTCTCCCCAAAGCCCCCCGGTACATAGTTGTATATTCTTTGTTGTGGGTCCTTCTAGTTGTGGCATGTGGGACGCTGCCTCAGCGTGGTTTGATGAGCAGTGCCATGTCCGCGCCAGGATTCGAACCAACGAAACACTGGGCCGCCTGCAGCGGAGCGCGCGAACTTAACCACTCGGCCACGGGGCCAGCCCCCCACGTACTCATAAATTTTGATCTTTAGTGGCCAAGCGTTCTGGAAGTTAGAGAAGAAACAGTCACCCCCCTCACCCCCATGTATCCATATCCATGTATGTATATATACACACACTACAGTATATGTATCTCTATTGCGTGACTATTATAGTTCAGTTACATGTTGCTGTTACATGGTTTGCAGAAATACAGAAAAAAGTTGATCTCTGTCATCTTATTGTTTTCGACCTTTAAATAATCCGCTTTGAGCACTGATTTATAACCTGTATCTGACCCTTTTAAGGTAGTCATAAAAACTTAATTAAAAGTTAGGCATGGAGGCCAGAAATGCTGATATTACCTTTATCATATGTTACTGGAAAATGTTGGGCTATGCTTTTGTAGAAGTTCTTCATTCTCTTGAGAATTAAAACATACTCTTGGTCAGTAGTTATTTCTGAGAAAGAATTGCTTACGGCTTAGAAGGTGACTGTGTATAATGTTTTTGTCTTTTAATATATTTATTATGAAAACACATTAAAAAATTCATAAAGGAACTCATTTACCATTTGAGAATTTCTTTTGTAAATTAACTCCTATGTAGTACTGTTCATGCATACCTTGTATTTAATTTCATATAAAACTAAGCTATTCTAAACTATATTCAATTTTGTATTAAGTTAAAGTAAAATAAATTCTGATTTATGTTGGTGGAATTTCAGACAGACTTAACAGCCACATTTTAAAACGTAAATAACACTAAAACGTATGGTGGTTTACTGAGGAACAATGTTAGAGGACAAAATTCACACTAAATATCAAAATTACTCTACATTTGGCTTTATAAAAAGGTAACTATTTTATTTGAAAGTCACCATTTTGATTAGATGGCTGCATATTATACCTCCTTTGATCAATATTTACAAATTTCAAAAGTAATGAAAAATATTATATTGGTTCTGTAGATATTGTTTAGGATGACATTTAATGTTGCCTGGATCCTTATGTCATCCAGATTCTCATTCTTGACCTAGAAATTTATTTTGAAATAGTTTAAATAAATATTAACCATGATTATCCTCATGGCCTGTTAATGTGGATTTCACCTTGGAAGATGTTGATGCAGAAACTAACAGGCATTTAGAAGGCACTTTCTGACCACCTTAGTCTGTTACTACTGATGACAATAATGCTTAGATAACTAGCATTTAGACAGCACTTAGAGGGCACTGTGATAAGCATCTTACGTAGATTATCTAATTTAAATCTTAAAACGGCCCTGTGTAGCAGGTCCTGTTGTTTATCATCCCCGTTTGAGTGGTGAGAAGACCGCAACTCAAGGAGATTGTGGTTTACTCTGACTTGCTGAAGATCACAGAGCTAGCAATGGCAAAGCCAGGATTTAAATCCAGCAGTTTGATTCCAGAGCTTGCCTTTGACCACCCTGTTAGACTGCCTGGATATGGATTTTATTGAATAACCCTTTAAGTCAAGTAGTCAAGGTATTTATGATGATGATAAAGCTCTAAGGGCTCATTCCTAGTCACATCTCTGCAGTATAGAATTTCCCCTGCCCTGTTTATCGAGGAGAAAAGTGAGACTTCTGAGTCGGTGGTTCCCAGACTTTTGGACTTCATGAGCAAGTTATAAAAAAAAGTGTGCACACAGGGTGGCAACTCGGACCAGACGTAAGATCAGCAGCTTTGAATTCTGTCAAGGTTAAGAACCTTTTTAAAAAGTACCATCTACCATCCCCATCCTTTTATGAAAGAAAGGACATTTTAATCACCAAAAGGTAGGAAGATCATAATTGCAACATGAAAACAAAGACAGTAAATTTAGTATTATGAAAAACTATATTACATTGTCCTGGTTTTTCCCATTTGGTCACAGACCAGTGAAAAGCATGTCCCAGACTAACACCAATTCAGAGACCGTTTGGGAATGCCTGGGTCACACAACTGATTGCAAACTGGTAATTAGCTGAGTCCAGATTCAAACTCAAGTCTGTCTGACTGCAGAGCTTGTGCTTGTTGCACCAAGTCATGACCTCTCTCTAATTTTGGTCTTGAGTACATTGACCTTCTCCTTTCTACCCCCAAGTAGGGTAGTCTCCAGCAGCCAGTGGCCGGACAGTTTCAGTCCTAAGCCATTTTTAAACACCATCCGGAGAGTAAGTTCCACTGCCTCCCAGGGCAAGGCAGTGTGAGTGACGCACTCGGAGTAGAAACAAGAAACATATGTTAATATCCAAGAAACTCTCAAGCAACTCGATTGTGAATAACAAAAGATACTTCTATCACTCAGGAAATTCCGAGGATTTTTAGGAGCTCTGTACCAGGAACTGAGGACAAAAACCAAACATATTTCTTACTATGTTACAAGTACTGATTACAAAATGTAATTTTTTTCAGATTGTCTTTGATTTAAAATAAAAAGTATTCCATACTATTTTAGGTTTGCCTGCCTCACCAATATACTGCAATACTAAACCAACCTTTTTTTGTGTGTGTGAGGAAGATTGTCCCTGAGCTAACATCTCTGCCAGTCTTCCTCTATTTTGTATATGGGATGCTGCCACAGCATGGCTTGACAAGTGGTGTATGGTCCATGCCCAGGATCCGAACCTGTGAACCCCAGGCCACCAAAGTGGAGCACACGAACCCAACCACTATGCCACCAGGCTGGCCCCTAAACCAATCTTTTGATACCAAAGTTTTAATTGTGATAAATAATGCTATCTCTCCTGGAAGAACCACATAAACATATGATCAATACTACCATTTAAAATTTATTTTGGGGCCTGGCCCAGTGTCATAGTGGTTAAGTTTGTGCGCTCTGCTTCAGTGACCCGGCGTTCACGGGTTCAGATCCCAGGCGTAGAACTATACACTGCTCATCAAGCCATGCTGTGGCGGTGGCCCACATACAAACATAGAGAAAGACTGGCACAAGTGTTAGCTCAGGGCCAATCTTCCTCACCCAAAATAATAATAATAATACAGTTTATTTTGAAATAATTTGAAAGCCTCGATTGCACACATCATACCTTTTGGTCCCTTAATATTTCACTGTGTATTTTCAGAACAAGTATCTCTCTTACATGTGGTTATCAGGTTCACAAAATTTAAAATTGCACACTACTTTTATGTAAGCCACAGTATATCTTCTAAATTTGCCAGTTTTCCCAATAATGTCCTTTATAGCATTTTTTTAAATCAGGTTTTGCATTTAGGTGTCACATGTGTTTAGTCTTCTTTAAATTGGCAATAGTTCCTCAGTGTTTCTCTTTTATGACATGAACATTTTGGAAGAAAACCAAAAACCACAAATCAGTTATTTTGTGGTATGTCTCTCATTATTCTTTATTATCATTATTATTATTATTGAAATCTATTTGACATATAACGTGTAAATTTAAGATGTACATGTTAGATACATTTATATATTATAATCTGATTGCCATTGTAGCGAGAATTAGTACCTCTGTCATGTTACATAATTATTTCTTTTTAGTGGTTAGAATAACTAAGTTCTAGTCTCTCACCAAGTTTGATGATTATAATACAATACTATTGTCTATATTCACTATACGGTACATTAGATCTCTAGGACTTACAGTTCATTGCAGGTTTGTACCCTTAAGCAACATCTGTCCTGTCCCCAACCCCCCTTCCCCGTCTCTTGTGGTTCTTGATGTTCTTATGATCATACAGACTTCTGGGTTTTGTGGCCATATGTAGTACCACATTTTTGTGAAATATTCAGAATAGGTAAATTCATAAAGACAGAAAGCAGATTGGTGGTTGCAGGCAGTGGGGGAGGGGGGAAACTGCCTGTTGGGTACCATATTTCCTTCTGGGATGATGCAGATGTTTCGGAACTAGATAGAGGTGGTCATTGCACAACATGGATTTTCTAAATCCCTTTGAATTGTTCACTTTAAAATGGTTAAATTTATGTTATGTGAATTTTGCCCCTATAAAAATCAACTTTAAATAATCCCAGTGCAGATGGTTTTGCTACACCCCCATATACAGAGGATGAATTTCTCAGCAAATAGAAATTCTGTTAAAAAAAAACTTACTGCATGATAATTTGTAATGATTAAAGAAATAAATGGGCATTGCAAATTGTTATTTGGTAGGAGAATTGATATGCAGATCTATTATATTCCTATCAGTAAATATTTAAGGTTTAATATACAGTCAGGTGTCGCTTAACAGGGATGCTTTCTGAGAAATACATTGCTAGGTGATTTCGTCGTTGTGCGAACATCAGAGTGTACTTATATAAACTAGATGATATAGCCTACTACACATCTAGGCTATATGGTACTAATCTTATGGGGCCACCATCATTAACTGAAATGTCGTTATCCAGTGCATGACTGTGTTATGTAGAGTTTTCCCATTTTGAAGAATTCCCATATGTTTGTGATGGATGTGAAAGGACAAAAACATGTTTTCTAGCTAATTTGCATGATTTTTTTATATTAAAGAACAGGTTTTCTAAAAACAAAAAAGTTTTAGTACATTAAATTTAAACATTGAATATATTAGGATATAAAAATTCTAAGTCTAGGGGCCGGCCCGGTGGCGCAGCAGTTAAGTTCTCATGCTCCGCTTCGGCTGCCCGGGGTTTGCAGGTTTGGATCTCGGGTGCAGACCTATGCACTGTGTATGAAGCCATGCTGTGGTAGGTGTCCCCCGTACAGAGTAGAGGAAGATGGTCACGGATGTTAGCTCAGGGCCAGTCTTCCTAAAAAAATAAAATAAAATAAAATTCTAAGTCTAGATTAAGAATCTGCATAGCTTTTCTTCTTCTGAATGTGTATGCTCCAGGCTTTCCTGTTACTCACTTTTCCACCTTCAAGCTAAACTCCCACACTCGCTTACATGGAACTCACTTGTCTCTTTACTAACTGTTACCTTGTTTCTTAACATCTCACTTTCTTTCTGTCATAAGTGAAAGATACATACCTTGCCCCACTCATGTGTATTAGAAAAAGGGTAAATGTTTAGCACACTGTAATAGGTAATACGTAAAGAGTAGCAATGATTGTTATCCAAAGACTTAAAGTGGTGTCAGGAAAAGTCAGTCTTTGCCTTCACCTTATTGTTACCTTTTTATGGTCATTAGAACCTGTAGAAACAAATGTATTTTGAAAAAGCCTTTTCACAAGTGGAAAGTTAAGCTTTCTAAATCTGCTTTTGAAAACTGATAGCCGCTGTACATGCAGTTCTGTGATATGCTTCTCATCAGTGGTTTAATTGCTTTGCTTTTCCCAGGTGAAAGAAGAGATGTTGTCTCGGTTGAGAATAGTTGCTGCTCCCTGTACTCTAGCATGTCGTCCTGTTCACACGAAAGAGAAAGGCAAGCCGCTTATGTTGAACCCGAGAACAAACAAGGTCAGTAACACTAATACTAACATACATTTTCTCTCTTCCTGGTAAAGGTTTGTTATATCTTAGACTGATAAAGAATGAAATTTTTGTGTTTTGTAGCTTTATACAAGAACTATTCAGAGGTATTTACTTTTACTACGTGAACTTTTTTTCAGTTTTTTCCACATGGCAAGAATCATGACTGCTTTATATCTCCCAAATTTCACCCTCTACAACTTCCACCACCAGAAAAGGATTGACTTTATTTCCTAGTTCTATCTCAAAAAAAAAAAATGCCAAGAATAACATCTGGCCAGGACTTTTGGCCAGATGTGGAATATTTAGATTGACCCAGCTTGAATCAGGTGTTCATCCTGGAGCAGTCACTTGGGCCCTTGGAGGATGGGGTCAAAATTGTAAAGTGAAATGTTATCTAACGTCCACCCCCACCCCACCTCCACCCAACTTTTTGGACACAAATCATTGCACACAAGTGATTTTGCCCATTAATCACACTACTGCTTCAAAGGAGAGGCACCCCTGACCCTTTCTGTACTCTTGGGCCAGAAATGATGGACAATATTGAGACCTAGTTCTGCCTTTGTTCCTTATCCAAGCTGGGTACAGCGGGCAAGTCCTTCTATTTTTTAGTGGCAATATTAAATAGTAAGTAATTCTGGAAAGCCATTTCTTACAGGAAGGGTACATTGGGTTTATTTCTGTGTATGCTGTATATGAAATTTACCTTTTGGGAAAGGTACATTCAGACGAGGATGTGATTTATTTTAAAACAACAGTCATAAAAAATTTGCTAATCTCATCTGTTCCCCATTATGGGAGGGAAATCATTAACTGTGATATGTTTTGAGGGGTTTCAGGCCTACAAAGGGGAATTTGACCAAGGGTCACACACAGCACCTTATCTTTGCATTTTTGGTAGCTGGCACTGCATGAGAATTCAGCAAGCAGTTAGTGAATTAAATGAAGCTTAATGAGGGATATTGTAATCCTCTCTTGTTTTTGCCTCACCTCCCCAAATCTTGCTTGCTCTTCAAGAAGCAGCTCATTCAAAATCCAGTTCTGCCGTAGGGCCTTTTCACACCACCCTGGGCTGGAATAATTGCTCCCTTCTCTGAAACCCTGTAGCAGTTTTTATCTTTCTGTTCCTATGGCAAGTAATCGATACATGTTGCTTTGTGCATCTTTTCATGTCTTAAGCTGTCCTTGAAATAACTGACAGTATTTAGGTTTTCATGAATTTATATTTCAGCTTCCTTTTGGGCAAGGACCATTCAGAATTTCTTTGTATCTTTTTACAGTTTCATGGGTATAGTAAACATTTGATAAATACGGTTTTATTTTATTTTTATCCTTATAGAAACTATTTAAAACCTACGTTGGGGGGGGGTTATAAGAAATTTATAAAGTACCTTAAGCAGCAAGTGAATTTTAAAAGGGAGGATAGCCTAAAATGTATTACAGTACTTCTATAAAGAAAAAATCTAACACTCTGGCCTGAAATCTCTAAGGTTGGATAGCATCTGTATGGTTACCCCATTGAAGGACCGCTTCTGAAAATCCCTTAAGCATCAGGAAGAGATTTTGGTTGTATTTGTTTGTTTAAGAAGGAAGTGATTCCCAATTTGAGGGTCATGGACTCCTTGGGGACTTACCATGTAAAGAAATCAGGTTTGTGCTTCAAACATTGTGGACTAAATTAATAATTTTTCACATATTTATAAATACTGTTTTAAGAGTATGTTGCTGCTATGATTACTAAAATAGTAACTAAAGGCAGTACTGAATTCTTAATCTTTTTAAATGTATTTCTGTAATCACTGTCTACTAAAGGTATACCTGCTATTATGTCTGTAAAACTTTTTTTATTATGGTAAAGCAAATATAATGTACAGTTTACAATTTTTTTTTTTTTTTTGAGGAAGATTAGCCCTGAGCTAACATCTGTGCCCATCTTCCTCTACTTTATATGTGGGATGCCTACCCCAGCATGGCTTGCCAAGTGGTGCCATGTCCACACCCCAGATCCGAACTGGTGAACCCTGGGCTGCCGAAGCGGAACATGCGCACTTAACTGCTGCACCACCGGGCTGGCCCCCTACAATTTACAGTTTTAACCGTTTAAAAGTGTACAACTCAGTGACGTTAAGTACATTCAGTCTTGTGCATCCATCACACTATCTAGTTCCAGAATTTTTCATTACCCGACATGGAAACCCAATGCCTAGTAAGCAGTCAGTCCTCATTTCCCCTGTCCCCTCCTCAGCCCCTGGCAACCACTAGTCTGTTTTCTGTTCCTGTGGATTTGCCTATTCTGGCATGAATATGAAATTGTTTATGAAAAGTTTTTTAAGTCCTTATCCTTTAAAGGATTGGACATTTTGCTCAATTATGAGCAGGATGTGAGGTGCTGATTTGTGCTCTGCCACTTGCTAGCCGTGAAACTTTGGCAAATCCTTTAACATCTCTAGGCCTCCCTGTTCTCACTTAAATAATGGAGATAATACAGCATTTTGAAACGTTCAAAGGACTGTACAAGTGTCAAATTGGATTTCTCCTTTCTCCCCATGCTCATTTGGCTAACTTTTCTAATAGGCTTTTGAAACTCAGCTCCGCATCCTTTCCCGTAGGAAGTTTTCGCTGACTCTTCTCCCCTGCTTCCCCACCACACTGGATGGGTTACTCCTCCTGTGTGTTCTTTTAGCGTTCTTGTGCTTACCGCTATTATTACTATGTATCATTCTCTATTGGAATTATCTAACTCCTCCATGAGACTATGACCCACTTGAGGCTAAGGATCATGTCTTATTTCTAGATCCTCAACACCTTACCATTGTACTCAGCACACATAGAACCCTAGTAATGATGGATAGATGGATGGATGGATGAAGGCACAGAAAAAGCCTGAGGTAGTTGATGATGCTGGTTAGTGCAGATAATGAAGCACGAGTTTTGTTTCCAGAAAAGATGTTTGGATTCTTTAGTTGTGTCAACTACTTTTGCAAAATAAGATAGGAACTAGCCTTATTCACAGCTCTTCTTCCAGTGTGCTGACTTGTGTGTTTCCTTGTGGTTTTTGTGTGTTTTCCTTGAGCCTATTTCCTCTTACAAAGTCTTAATTAAGTTATGTATATATTTTTTAAGTATGAATAATTTTAAATTACATTTAAAGTTTTTCAGTTGATGAACGTATTTTTGTTTCTAATTTGTGTATCGAGTTATAAGACCCAGTTTCTATACCAAAGCAACATAAGCTAATTAGAACATCTGATGTGAATAATTATGGGTTTTTCATGAACAGACCTTGCCGCTTAGCTAGAGTTTGCCTCTTTCAGTGCTATTTCATCTTATTTAACACATTTTCAGGAATCTAAGGAAGCATTTGAATGTTCCAGGACTACCTTATACTTGTGAGGAGCTGGCTGCACAGTGCCTAATCGTATTGAAGTTAAGGGAATGCGTTGTATCAATGGATTCTATCTTCTGAATCAGTTGCCTTCTATCTCCTCTGTTTCTCATCACAAATCCAGATCAGTATTAAAGTATCTGAAGGGTTGTTTTAGTCTCGGATTATTTCTGTAACTCTCAGGATATATGTCCTGTTTAGCTTATACAAGACCTAAAGATTTAGCTAAAATGTGCTTTAAAGTATAAAATGAGTACCAGTAAACAAATATTTGGTTGAATCATAGAGGAATGAGAAAGTGTATAGTAAATGAATTAGATACTTATTTTTGGTGCAGATTTAAAGCTTTTAGAGGTACTTAGAAATGATACTTTACATTTTAATAATGCTTCCTTAGGACACTTTCTCAAACAGAAAATCTGGGGAGTATTCAGACTACGGGTTCTTATGATTACAACTAAAACTGTAAGCAGTTGCCTGATTAAAGCTGGGCCAGCTCTGAACTCTGTGTAGCCCCCACTGCCAACTCTTTTCACTTTCTTCCAATTCTTCCGACCTGTGAAATGGCTGTTTTGGGAAGAGAAGCAAACGTTTTTATTGATGAAGTGATGTGGGTATCAAAGGTATCAGAGTCCTTCTGAAATCCAAAAGAAATTGAATGCTATTCATATCAACTAGCAATTTTCAAAGCCCTCCTGCCATCTGAATTTTTTATTTTCCTGTTTCCTCCATAATATTAGTGAATCTCTCTTTCAAATCAAATATTTTTTTCAAGGTGGAAGATTGTGGAGACATATTACGAGAGATTCAAATTTATTTCAGCCAAATTTGAATATTCCTAAGGAACTATTTAGAATAACGTACCATAGATTGCTAGAGCTAAAAGAGCTAAATAAATGGTAAATGCCAATGTAAATCATTAACATATTGGGAAGAGGAGTGTTGAAGAAGAGAATTAATAACCCCTTCGCTTTGTGGATTAGGAAATTTAAGCCCTAAAAGATTTGATGACTTGCTTGAGTTTTGTATCTGGAGCTCTGGTTTTATGGTTCTTATTCTCTGAGGGTTTTGTTTGTTTTTATTTTAACCTCCCGTGGTTAGTTCCCTAATAGATAAACTAATTTGGATTTTTCCTGTGATTCTTATTTACACAAATAATATTACGACTATAAAAGAAAGAAAAAATCACATTCCTACCACCACAATATATCATCTATTTTTATTTTGCCATGATCCTCTTAAAAGTATACTTACTATTAAGATTGTAGCATTCAATTTTGTATGCCATTTTACCACTGAGAAGAGTATATTATAAATAATCTCCATGATGCTTCATAAGCCTTATGATATATGGCTGTATAATAGTTTAGTAGATACATATGGAATCACGAAGACTCATGAGAGTCCTAGCTTGACCCCTTACTGGCTGTTTAATCTTCAGTGTGGAGACAACCTCTTTGGATCCCAATTTTTTCATCTGCAGTGCTATACAGAAAAAAAGAAAAATTACAAAGCTATTTTAGGCACTGAAATACTATGTAAATGTGAGTTATTCCGTTTGGGTGATGTTTTATTATTTAGCCGTGGCCCTATTGTTGACTATTGTTTTTTCCAATTTTGACCTTATAAATCATTAGTTACTTAGTCACCTTATCAATTTTATAAATAAGTATTCGGTAGTTTCCCAATCTCTAGTGGATTTTATTCTGACTGCACTTGAAGAGAAAGAAATAGAAGGGGCCTTTATTTCCCCCCTAGCATGCTTACCTGCACATTCAAGAGTCTATTTAAGGGATTTTTATCAATATTGGCTTATGTGGAGCAACAGCACGTGTCTAAAGAAAATAGCTCAGGATCTTTCAGGATCGGCTGAACGAGGCACACTTCTGCTCTGTAAACTGAGGAGGCATTGCTGCTGCAGAGATGAGAGAATTGCAGGCCTGGTGGGACAGGTGGCATCAGGAAATGGAGAGAGTAGGAGAAGGGCAGATGAAAGGAAGACTGTTTCTGCTGACTGTTAAGGAACTAATCAAAGCATTCATTTTAAAGCAATTTTAGTTGTCTTTGCAGGCTTGCTTCACTTATTAACAGCAGGCTAGCAAATTTAAGAATTTCATCAACTATTACCATACTTAATACATAAAATTATTTGTTTAATAATCATTTTAACTTCTACCCTGCACTATAAATAAAATGCTTTTGAGTGTCCCTTCAGTCTAAACAGGAGATAGGTAGTGAAACCTTGTATAGCCAACTCATTTATCTTTGGCAATAGGATAGGTAAAGTAATTTTAATTGAACTATATAGTTCATTTAAACATAAATTTTACTTTTTCACTTTAGCCTTTTACTAGAGTTGGAAAAAGGAAGAGCAACAGTTTTGGTTTTATCTCCTTGATAATTTCCCAGCCTTAGATAAAATCTTGCAGGGAGAAACCTAGACACACAGGATTTAGTGATTTGAGTCTTCTCCCTTTTTTTCTTTTTCAGTCCAGCTAAAGGTTTTATCAATTTTGTACATCTTTTCAAAGAACCAGCTTTTGGTTTCATTGATTTTTTTCCAATTGTTTTTTCTATTTTATTTCTTTTCTTTTCTTTTCTTTGAGGCAGACTAGCCCTGAGCTAACTGCCGCCAATCCTCCTCTTTTTGCTGAGGAGGAGTGGCCCTGAGCTAACATCTGTGCCCATCTTCCTCTACTTTATATGTGGGACGCCTACCACAGCATGGCTTGCCAAGTGGTGCCATGGCTGCACCCGGGATCTGAACCAGTGAACCCCGGGCCCCTGAAGCGGAACATGCGCACTTAACTGCTGCGCCACTGGGCCGGCCCCTCTATTTTATTTATTTTCACTTTAATGTTTATTATTTCCTTCATTCCTTCTTGCTTCAGGTTTAATTTGCTTTTTTTCGCCTCCTAGTTTTTTAAGATGTGGAAAGTTAGGTTACCGTTCTGAAATCTCCCTGCTTTTTTCATATGGGCATGTGTAACTATAAATTTCCCTCTAAGCATTGTTTTCACTGCATCTCATAAATTTCGATATGTGTTTTAATTCATCTCAGAGTATCTTCTAATTTCCTTTGTAATTGCTTCTTTGACCAATTGGTTATTTAGGATTGTGTCATTTAATATCCAAATATTTGTGAATTCCCCAATTTTCCTTCTATTATTGATTGCTAATCTCATTGCACTGTGGTTAGAGATCATACTTTGGATGATTTAAATCCTTTTAAATTTATTGAGACTTGTTTTTTGGCCCAGCGTACAGTCTGTCCTGGAGAACATTCCGTGTGCACTTGAGAAGAACGTGTATCCTGCTGCTGTTGAGAGGAGCGCTCTGTAGGTGTCTGTTAGGTCTGGTTGCTTCATAGTGTCGCTCGAGGCTTCTGTTTCCTTGTTGATTTTCTGTCTTGTTTTTTTCTCCATTATTGAAAGTGATGTATTGGAGCCTCCAGCTTTTTGAATTGTCTTTCTCCCTTCAATTCTGTCAGTTTTTGCTTCCTATATTCCGGGCCTCTTTTGTTAGATGTATATATGTTAATAATTGTTATATCTTCTTAATGGATTGACTCTTCCATTATTATAAAATGTCAGTCTCTAGTAACAGTGTTTCAAAGTCTGTTTTGTCTGTTAATATAGCTGCTCTAGCTCTCTTGGTTACTGTTTACATGGTATATCTTTTTCCATCCTTTTGCTCTCCACCTATTTGTGTGTGAATCAAAGCGTGTCTCTTGTAGACAGCATATAATTGGATCATGTTACTGTATCCATTCTGCCAATACCTGCCTTTTAATTGTAGAGTTTAATCCATTTAGATTAATGTAATGACTGATAGGTACAATTCATGTCTGCCATTTTGCAATTTGTTTTCTAAATGCCTATGTCTTCTTTTGTTCCTCTGTTCCTCCACTGCTCCATTCCTTTGTATTAAATAGATATTTTCCAGTGTACCATTTTATTTCCTTTATCATTTCTTTTATTGCCTATCTCTGAGTTATTTTCTTAGTTGTTTGCCCTGGGGATTACAATTACCATCTTTATAACAATCTAGTCCAGGTTGGTACCAACTTAATTTCAGTAATACACAAAAACTTTGTTCCTGTATAGCCCACCCCCCCCCTTATGTGCTGCTTTGTCATACAAATTACATCTTTATACATTTTGTGACCGTCAACACAGATTTATAATTATTGCTTTATGTATTTGTCTTTTAAATCAGGTAGAAGAAAAACAAGCTACACCCAGAATATATTTATACTCTCTTTTATATTTACTCATATAGTTTGATCTTACCCACGTTTTTATTTCTTCATGTAGATTTGAGTTGCTGTCTGCTCTCTTTTCATTTCAGCCTGAGGGACTCTTTGGTATGGGATAGGTCTGCTAGCAATGAGTTCTCTGTTTTTGGTTATCTGGGAATGTTGTAATTCCTCCTTCATTTTTGAAGGATGGTTTTGTAAGGTTTAGAAATTCTTGGTTGACAGGTTTTTTATCTGCACTTTGAAATGTCATCTCACTGCCTCATGACGTCCCCAGTTCCTGATAGGAAATTAGCTGTTAGTCTTTTTGAGGGTTAGTGGACCGTGATGAGTCACTGCTCTCTGCTTGCAAATTTCTCCTTTTGTCTTTGGCTTTTGACAGTTTGAATATGATGTGTCTAGGTGTAGATCTCTTTGAGTTTTTCCTGACTGGAGCTCTTGAGCTTCTTGGATGTGTGGATTAGTGTTTCTCATCAAATTTGAGAAATTTCTGGCCATTGTTTCTTCAAATATTCTTCTGTCCTTTTCTCTCCTCCCCTTCTGGGACTCCCATTATGCCTATGTTGGCACTGTTGATGGTGTCCCACAGGTCTCTGAGGTTCTGTTCGTATTTATGTATTGTTTTTTCTTTCCTTTTCTCAGACTGGATGATCTCAATTGACCTGCCTTTAAGGTGTTCTTTCTTCCACCTACTTGAGTCTGTTGTTGAGCCCCTTTAGTGAATTTTTAATTTCAGTTATTTTACTTTCAACTCCAAAATTTCTGTGTGGTTCCTTTTTATGATTTCTGTCTCTTTATTGATATTCTCTATCTAGTGAGATATCATTCTCATACTTCCCTTTAGTTCTTTAGACATGGTGTCCTTTAGTTCTTTGAATATATTTAAAATAACTAATTTAAGGTCTTTGTCTAGTAAATATAGTGTTTGGGCTTCCTCGGGGGCAGTTTCTATTAACCACCATTTTTTCCTCTGTATGAGCTAGACTTTGTTTTTTTGCATGCCTCATAATTTTTTGTTGAAAACTGGACATTTTAAATAATGTGGCTGCTCTGGAAATTAGATCCCCCTACTAGGGTTTGTTGTCTTGCTGCTGTTTATTTAGTGACATTTCTGAATAAATTCTTTATAAAGTCTTTACATGCCCACTGAAGTCTCTGCTTTGTTTGCTTAGTGGTCAGCTAGTGATTAGACAGAGACTTAAATACTTAGAACCAATGAGTCTCCCGTCCTCTGGCTCTGTTTACATGTTGGGGCGTGCCTGCAGCACTCAGCCAGGCAGTTTACAACTATGAATCAGCTTTCACTTCTTGTTTGTACAGAGCCTCAAGGTTAGCCAGAGGTGGGAGCCTTAGGGCTTCTCAAGTCTGTCCTGGACTTGCCTACAACTCATGCACCTGGCCTTCTAGAGTCTCAGGAGTATATTAGAGCCTTTCAACGCTGCCCGCCCCTGCACACCCCCTTCCCTTCCCCCGCCTACCCTGGACATCTCATTCCTCAGCTTTTCCTTTTCAGCTTTTTGGTTAGCCTATTGTTTGCCTCAGCTGTTAACCACTGCCTTAGGGAGCTGCCATGTAAAATAATTACCTCTGATTATTTTCAACAGGCTCTTCTGGGGGAAAGGCTGGTCACACTGGGTGAGCTCCAAGTCAAGTCAAATAAAGATAGCCTTGCAAGTGGGGTCTTCCAGGGAACCACCAGACAGGTCAAATAATGACAATTCTCTGGATATGGGGCTTTTTAGAAGAATCTCCAACCCCTTCTGCCCTCTCCAGTGGCTGCCAGGCTAATTTTCAAAGTGGTTGTTTCACACAAATTGCTGTTTTCAAGGCTGCTGTGGAGCTGGGGAGGGGAGAATAGGAATAAGGCAAGTTCAAATGCTGTGAAGCGTGCTCTTCTTACTGAAATTCAGCTGTTTTTCTTGAATAAATGCTCTCCGATTGCTGAAGGCTTTGGTTAATTTCCAAAATTCTGAAGTTGATTATAGTCATTTTGCCAGTGTTCTTGTTGCTTTTATGGAATAAAAGATGTTTGGAAGTCCTTACCCTGGCGTTTTCACAGACATCATTTTAATACAAAGAATTTAGCCCACAACTGAATACCAGAAATTGAAAAAGATTTTCTTATGGCATAGCTTAATTTTTTCTTAAGCATCATTTCTTCCACTCCTTTCTGGTAGGGGTAGCCTCTGTTACCAGCTTGGTCTGTGTTCTTTCAAACTGTGTTCTGTTGATTTCCTTTCTAATGTACGAATGCATCTGTGTATAATATGTACTTTATGAGGGTTTTCTAAACATATCCATTAACAGTGAGTGTATTTTGATTTGCAACTTGCTGTTTTTCCTGAACTGTGTTGGGAGATCTTTCTACTACACACTTAGAGACATATGTCAAATTATATGGTATTTCATGGTATGGAAATACTGTCGGTTCCCTAACTGATGGACTTTTAGTTAGTTTGTAATGGCCAAGAGAACTAGAAACAGTGCTACAGCTAATCTCTTTGTACATGCCTCTTTATTCTCTGTATGAATATTTCTCTAGGAAGGCTATCTAGAAGTAGAATTGCTTTATTGTAGAGTATGTGCATTAAAAATTTTAAGAGTTACTTTAAAATTGTCTTCCAAAAAGGCTAAACCAGTTTATATTACCAGCAGTGGTATGTGAGAGTATTACTCACGCTAGTACTAGATATGGTCAATCTTAGAAATTTTTGACAGTCTGGGCAAAAATGATATTTTTCTGAGTTCTTTGGAATTTGCATTTAAATTACATTTGTGGGACAGCACCATTGCTACCCTAGTAAGTAATAATTTTTAATCCTTTTATTTCTCCTTTTTAGGGAATGGCATTTACATTACGGGAACGACAGATGCTTGGTCTTCAAGGACTTCTACCTCCCAAGATAGAGACACAAGATATTCAAGCTTTACGATTCCATAGAAATGTGAAGAAATTGAATGGCCCTTTGGAAAAGTAAGAGTTAATTAAATGTTTAGTTTTTTATTGATGATCTGATCAGAAAAATTGGGAATATTCTGGTTATTATGGTGTGAGAAATACACAGTCTCATAATGAAGTTTGTGTTTTAGTCAGTTATCTGTTACTTTTATACTGATTATGTTTCCTTCACTTCAGTGAATACTTCAGTTGTCTTTAGTACTGTAAAATTTAGCAGAAGTCAGTTTTTTTTTTTAAAGATTGGCTCCTGAGCTAATATCTGTTGCCAATCTTTTTTTTCTTTTTCCTTCTTCTTCTTCTTCTTGGTCTCCCCAAAACCCCCAGTACATAGTTGTATGTTCTAGTTGTGGGTCCCTCTGTTTGTCCTGTGTGGGACACTGCTTCAGCATGGCCTGATGAGCAGTGCCATGTCCATGCCCAGGATCCAAACCGGCAAAATCCTAGGCCATGAAAGTGGAATGGGCAAACTTAACCACTCAGCCATGGGGCCAGCCCTCGAAGTCAGTTTTTAATGCTTAAAAATCACAGGTCATTTCAAGTTTGAATGGAATTTTAGAAGCAAAGCCTTGTTCATCTGATTTGACCCATTCTATTCAACAGCTTGTATTGATTGCCTACTTTGTGTGTGCCACTGTACTAACCACTGAGGATATAAAGTGGGTAATAGATGGGGTGACAAGGTAATATATCATCCAATCCAGGACACTTTAATGAAAAAGAGGCGTGACTGAAACTGTCCCGGGCCAACTAGAATGTAGGGCCACCCAGGTAAGGCACAGCTCTGCTTTCTAGGAGTTCATCAATAGATAGTTAGACTGTGACTGTCATTTTACTCTGTATTACAGTGTGCAGGACAATGAGGAAAAAAAGTACATGCAAAGTATATTCTGAAAGCATAAAGAGGGGCACCTAGCCCAACTTGGGGAATCAATTAAAAATTCCTGGAGGAAGTGATGCCTGAGCTGAGTTTTAAATAACATGTTACAGGTAGCAGGGAAAATGAAAAAGAAGGGCGAAGTATTCTGGATAGAGGGATCAGTCTGAATACAGGATTAAAAATATCTGTTGAGGGGCCGGCCCTATGGCCTTGCGGTTACGTTCAGCACACTCCACGTAAATGGCATGGGTTCATGGGTTCCGATCCCAGGCATGGACCTACACCACTCATCAGCCATGCTGTGGTGGCATCCCACATATAAAATTGAGGAAGATTGGCAACAGATGTTAGCTCAGGGCTAATCTTCCTCAGCAAAAAAAAAAACTGTTGGGTTTGTAAAGTGTAAGAAATTATTGGTTATTGCTGACTGGCAAGAGTGGTTTTGTTTTGTTTTGTTTTAATTTTTATTTTTTTCCCCAAAGCCCCCCAGTACATAGTTGCATATTCTTTGTTGTGGGTCCCTCTAGTTGTGGTATGTGGGACGCTGCCTCAGCGTGGTTTGATGAGCAGTGCCATGTCCGCGCCCAGGATTTGAACCAACGAAACACTGGGCCGCCTGCAGCGGAGCGCGCGAACTTAACCACTCGGCCACGGGGCCAGCCCCGCAAGAGGGGTTTTTTTGATGGGGCAAAAGGGTGACTAAAATAGATTGAGAAATGAATGAGAGAGGAGGAAATGCAGTCTCTTTCAAGAAGTTTAGATAAGAGGGGGAGGAAAGCCATTCGCAGTAAGTAAAGCAGGACTTGGGTTTAAGGGGGTATATTTCAGGCCGGAAGGAAGTTGATTGTGCTCATAGCTGTGAGGAATGAGCCCAGGGGAAGGGATAATTGATAGAACAAGATCCCAGAAAAAGGAAAAGGGCATAGGGTGAAATGCGGAGGTAGAGAGGTTGGCCTTGAATAAGAATAAAATAACTCAGTCTCTGAGGCAAGAGCAAAGAAGAGAAGTAAGGATAAACTATGCAGGTGCTTGAGCAGAGGGTGTGAGATCTCATCACTCTTGATGACCTTGACTTTCTTTACGAAGTAGAATAGGAAGGTCTAGCTGGGATTTAGAAGGACCAAGGTTGAATAGAGTTGGTGAGGAGAGTGATAAATATTTGGAAGAGCCATTTAGCTGTAAAGCAAAGCTCAACAAGGACAGGTAAAAGGGATGAGAGGAGACCCTGGAGGCCTGCTGGCATCGTCTTGTTTGTATTGATGCCATTCTGCCCAGCAATGTTATTTTTCTTAGGAAAGGTGCAGTATAATGTCGATTCAGCTTTGGGGTTTGCTGGGCTGGCAAGGATGCAACATAATCCATTCAGCTACTATTTCAGGGCTGCTCTGTGCCAGGCATTGTTCTAAGCTCTGGAACTACAACAATGAAAAATTCCAGCCCTTGCCTTCAGGGAGTTTGAGGGAGATGGAAAAGGCAGACACTGTGGGAAGAGTAGTGCTGTGATGAAGATTTGAGGGGTTTTCTAAATGGTAACGATGGTGGCAGATTTATTCCGAATGAAAGACTTGATTCTGGGATCCAGAGTGGGGAAGGAAAAGGAGCCAGAAGGGAGCTAATAGAATGGCAGGAGATGAAGCCATCAAGGAGCTAGAGAGCCCTCAAAGAACTATGAAGCAAGGGCTTTGTTTGTATAGCTAGCCAAAGAGTAGAGGGTTATGATCAGAGAGTGAAATAACAGCATTCAGGGTTTCTGAGCTACAACAGTCCTCGGTGAGGACAGCAAGATCCAACATGGGGCACTCAGAAGAGTGACCAAAGTGAAATGAATGAAGTGAAACTGATAAGGTTAAGGAAGTCCAGGAATCGCACTAACTTCCCTCCATCAAGTGCCTGCTAGGTCCTCTGTTCTTTCCTTAACATTTCTGCTGTCTGTTTCACAAAGCTATTCAGTCTTAATAGCCCAATTCTTAGTTTTCCTCCCCACACTGAGGAGAAATCTCTTTTCCTCTAATTTCTACCTATTGGTATTATTTCTGCCCATGGTAGCTACATAGAAAGTATTATTTCCCTTTAAATGGAATCACTTCTCCTTATTTATTCACCAAGTATTTGCATACCAGTTGTATTCCACGTACTCTGCTAGTTCCTGGAAATATAGAAGTATATAAGGTGATAGTCCCTTATCATGATGTCATCTAGGCTGGAGGGAAGACAAAGTCAAGAAGTGGAGTGAGAGTTACAGAAGAGGGGGTAAGGTCTTATGGGACCTGATGACAAGAAAATGTAACGTGTGCATGTGTGTGATGGGGCAGGGGAACAGACAGAAAGGTACCCCCAGAGAGTGTGGCACCTGAGCTGCATTCAGAGAGCAGGACCATGCCTGAATGGAGGGTGTCCAGGCAAAGGGTGCATGGTAGGTAGCAGCTCCAAGGCCAGGCTTGTGAGGCATTTGAGGAACTGAAGTACATTCAGTATGAAGATGAAGCTGGAAAGGAGGCAGAGGTCTTGTTAACTATTTTAGGCACTTAAGCCTCTTTAACTGGCATTTGGAATCCATTCAAGGAGAACAGGAATTATCAGGGTTATATTTTTATGAGAAGAATAGATTGGAGCAGGGGAGCAAAATTGTGTGTATAAAGACTGGTTAGAAAGTTCTTGAGATAACCTAGGTGAGAGATGATCGTGGCTTGGATTGGGTTGGGGTAGAGGGAGGAAATAGGTGTATTTGAAAGATATTTAGCAGGTAGATTCTGTAGGACTTGTTGATTTATTATATTGGGGTAGTGGACAGTGGGAGAGGAAAAAATCAAGAATGGACTGCGATTCCCATTTGGTTAGACGATAACAAGAGGAGAAACGATTTTGGGGAAGATAATGAGTCTATTTTAGACCTATTTAATTCAAGATGACTACTGGTTTTTCAAGCCAATATTTCCCTGTTTTCTAAACTTTATTCTTTAAAAGCCATTATCATATATATTTATATGAATTGACCTTTGTACCATCTCTGTGCTCTTTGTAGACTTTGTAATGCCTGTAAGCCTACTGGATTATAAACTCCATGAGGACAGGGGTCACTTCTCACATCCCTAGAGTTCAGAATAGTGCCTGGTACATAGTATTTAGTAAATATTTGAATGAATGCCACTTTATTTTGCTTCCTTATTTATATGCCAGTCACTTTGAAGATTAGTTCCTTAAGGGTGGGGGGGCCTCATGGTAATCTTTGCATTTCCAGTGCCTGGCGCAGAGCCTGACTCACAGTGAGGGCTCAGTAAATGTTAGCTGTTGTTTCTGTTGTTATTCTCTTCATCATCTCTCATTTAAGTAGATTTTTATCTTTACTCCTCGGTGTTAAATAATGATAATTTAGGATTTTGTTTTCTGGGGTAGGTGGAGGGTCCTCAGGTTTAGATGTTTAGATTTCGCTATCAAAGGCCAAAACTTTGAATGTAATGCTGGCTGATGTAGACGTTATTTACTGTGCTTAATTTCAGATACATCTATATAATGGGAATACAAGAAAGAAATGAAAAGTTGTTTTACAGAATTCTGCAAGATGATATTGAAAGTCTGCTGCCAATTGTATATACACCAACAGTTGGTCTTGCCTGCTCCCAATATGGACACATCTTTAGGAGACCTAAGTAAGGCTTATTTTTAAAAATATTTTTGTAAATGATTATTATTAGGAAAAATATCACTCTATAACACTTATATTTCTATTTTGTGTGCTGCAGTTTTATCTCAACCACGTTTCCCACCTCACAAAAGCTTAATTTGGACAAAAAGAGATTAATAAAAATCCAGCATGTTCATATCTATCATTTTTGTAGAAATAGCATCATTCATTCTTAACCGTCTTTAAGTTATTATGATTATTAGAGGAATTATGCATTTTTGTATGAAAAAAAGTACTCTTAATTCTGGTGGCAGATTCTCCAGAATTATCATTAAAGTTTTTGAGAATTTGGCTAAATTAAGAGATTGATTCTCATTGTTTGTCAGCTTTAATTTCTGTTGTTTGTTTATAAACTTTCACAAAGTTTAATTTCAAATAGTTCTAGCACCTCCAATTATTTTAAATGGAAAGAGTACTGGAATGGGCATTGACTCAAGTCTTTGAATAAGTCACTTTATTCCTTTGAATTTGGTTTTTTATCATAAAACGGGGATACTAGTACCTATCAGAGAGCTGCTGAGAAGGTCAGGTGAAGAAACTGATGAGATGGTTCTTTGTAAACTTGGAAGCATTATATAAATGCTATTTTTATTTAATTTGAATTTTCTTGCCTTTTCCCTCTAACCTATTATCATTTTTCCTCAATCCTTACATCTTCCCATGTTCTGCTTACATGTTGATACAAATGTAGAAATTCAAACAATGTGTGCTAGCATTTACCTTCCACCTCCCCTAATCTAGTCTAGTGGCTTTCAAACTTTTAATGTGCATACGAAACACCAATGGGACTTAATTGAAATGTTGATCCCTGCCAACTTTCCTCTTCTTCCCATTCCCAAGATTCTGATGAAAAAGAGAAAGGTCTGGAGGTCCGGATTTGAATGAACACTGTGGTGATGGTGTTGCAAGTATTCCCAGAAACTCACTTTGAGAACCTGTCTGTTCTGTCCTGTGTGCTGTCATCAATTAATGTTTCCAAACATTTCTGTGATATAACCCAGCTGTTCAGCTCTTACAGTTTATTTTTCACTTAGAGTAATGGTTCTCCATCCAGATGAAAGGACAAAGGGAAACTTAAAAAAAAAAAAATACTGATGCCTGGTCCCCACCCAAAGAGATTCTGATTCGCTTAGTCTAGAGTTGAGCCCAGATGTTTGTGTTTCATAAAAGCGCCTGGCGTGATTCTGGTGTGCACCCAAGGGTGAGAACTAACATGATACGTAAAGAGCGTGGCTTTTGGGTGAGGGCAGATACTGTGTATCATTTATGCAGTGGTTTTTTGTTCCTTTTGTTTTTTACATAGAAAATAGTCAGTAAATCTTGGTTGGTTAATTAATCTAAACTCCAGGCCAGTTAAATCAGAATCTCTTGGAGTGGGACCTTGGCATTTTTTTAAACAGTTTATCAGATTATTCTATTGTGCACCTATAGTTGAGAAGCTGTTTGAGCTGATTTGAGCTGGGATAGTGTAATGCCAAAGTTAAGATACCAGTGAGAAAGTTAAGTGTAAGACTCAGTTGGAAGGCACTGGGGAACTGTCGGCCCTCATCTCTGCCTGACTTATTTTCTAGAACCTGTGTTTCTTTTTGTTCTCCCTTTTGTCTCTCTTCCTTTCTCCTTTCCTCTCTTCCTTTTTTGAAATCTGATGATCTCAACTGGATAACAATATACAGTGTGTTGAAAATAACTCTTCACTTTTTCCTAATGCTTCAAGGATGTCATGTTTTATATGAAATTACTGTAGTTTTCTCTCCTTTCTTAGTCCTTCAAATTTCAAATTTTCAGTTTTAGTGAGTTTTAACAGTAATTTACTTGGCCTTATTATGGTCTCCTGCATTGGTGGTTTATCTTTATACTGCTTTTTACTAGAGGTGTATTGAGTATTTTTGAACATGAGATGTGGTAACATTTCTTTTTGAGTAAAATGATCATATCATTTAATAATAATCTTTGTTGCAGCTACTGTCTGAGCAATGCAATTACAGTTTGAAGTAGTTGAAAATGTTTGAAAATAAACCAGTGTGACTTAGCTAAATCTGCTTGGAAATTATACTGTCTTGATGTTTTATTAAAATATCTAAATATTCCAGTTATGAACAAAAAATTAGAAAAAACAAAAAAAAACTGTTGTGAAATGCAAAGGTGTTTTTGTTCTGTTGCAGGGGATTATTTATTTCAATCTCAGACAGAGGTCATGTTAGATCAATTGTGGATAACTGGCCAGAAAATCATGTTAAGGTACTAATAGCACAACCTTCCTTTTCACAATGTTTTTTCTTTCCTTGTACATTACCTCTAAATTTCCAAGAACAGTTTTTCATTGTTGCTCTGATTTATTTTTACTTACATACATGCAGATTTAGTGCTCTGAGAAAATCACGATAGTAGTAATTACAAAATGGGTTACTGGTATGGAGTTTGACTCTGGGAAAGAAATTGGAGCTGGTACACAAGGTGAGCCTGCTCATGGTCAATACCTCTGGTGTCTCCTGCCTTCTCTATATCCCTTGTCTATTTCAATATTGTAGGTAGAGACAGTACATTAAAATGTCATAAAAACTTTTATTCTGATGGGTGGTGGAGAGGATTCGTTATGCCTTTTTTCTTCTAAATTTAAGATAGATTTAGATCCTTAAGCAAATATAAAACTCTTAGAGTTTCAAATTTAGCAAATATATTGGTCAATCTGGCTAATCTTTCATAAAATCTAATGACTTATTTAAGATCTTTTGGTAAGCTTTAGGGTTTACTACAGGAGTAATCTTATGTGCCTTTATTACATGTCTTCCTTACCAAAATAATCTTTGATGAATAATCATGAATTCCAATAATCTAGAAGAAATTTGGTCGGATAATTAAACTCAAACAGTGTCATCTTAAAACCCTGTAGTTAAGTGTATTTTTTAATTCTAGATCTTTTTCTTTTTCACCTTTGCTGAGGTTTTTCTTGTTTGGCCTAAGTTATGATTTTGGAGTAGGATGTTGTTTACTTCTAAACTCTTATTTTTCTCTTCCGGTTAATCTCTTTATCAGAAGTTTGCTCCTCTCTCCCTCTTTAGTCTTTGTGAAGATGTTGAAGTTGGTCCTCCCGTCAGAAGCATTCTGTTCCTAACCAAAGACAGAGGGTTATCATATCTCGATAATTCTCTTTTTTACATCTAGATCTAGAAATCCTAGAATTCTAAGTATGCTTGGTTGGTTTCCTTCGGAAGCTAGTCAAGAAACCATTTTATTTTTAAAAGTGAGAGTGAAAATATGCAAAGAGAATCTTTGTAAAAATGTTTTGCTTTAGTGCCCTGTTTTTAACAACTTTTAATTTATGTATTTTTTGTAACGAAGGCTGTTGTGGTGACTGATGGAGAGAGAATTCTGGGTCTTGGAGATCTGGGTGTCTATGGAATGGGGATTCCAGTAGGAAAACTGTGTTTGTATACAGCTTGTGCAGGAATACGGCCTGACAGATGCCTGCCTGTGTGTATTGATGTCGGAACTGATAATCCAGTGAGTAGAAGCATTTTCCCCCTTTGATCCTCCTGCCATGTTTAAAAAATGTTTTATTACATTCTTCTTTTGAGGATAATATAAGAAGGGAAAATTTTGTGATTAGACGTGTGTCTTAAACTCTGCTTTTAATGTTGATACTAATAATAGTAAATTAAGCCTGTTAAAAGTTTCTTGAAGAAAGGTAATAAAGTTTAAAAAATTTTATTAATGATTTTTTTATTTGGCAATTTTTGTTTTATAGAATATGTTTAAACTGGTTATATAACAAAGTGCTTTTATTTTTACATTTGGTCTATTTTATAGGCTCTCTTAAAAGATCCATTTTACATGGGCTTGTATCAGAAAAGAGATCGATCACAACGTTATGATGATCTGATTGATGAGTTTATGAAAGCCATTACTGACAGGTATTTTTAAAAAGTCTGAATATACGAAAGCATCTTAAATTTTTTTTAAAAAGGGAACCACAGTTTTGTTTTGTTTTCCTTTATCTCTTGTCAAGACAGGTAGGAGGAAATTAAATTTTTGAGAACTTTGGTTCTTTCCTGCGTGATTGGATGTGCTGATACATGGTGATACCCTTTATACTCTGCCTTCCTTCGTCTGACATCTTGAGGGAAGTCCGCACTCGCTGCTCCTGTCACACCCTCACTGTCTAGTTCTTTCAGCCCATGGCGTCCAGGTTGCTTCCACCATTCCAGCGAAACTCTGGTGCAGCTTTCATGTTTTAAACTCGCTGACCATTTGGTCCTCCTCTCTCTCCACCTCTCTGCAGCATCTGACCAGGTTTTTCACTTCTTTATCTTGGAAATTCTCTCTTCTCTCAACTACTAAAAGACTTTCCTAACTTGGTCTTTCTCCCACCTTTTTCTTTCTTTTGTCATCTTCACTGGTTCTTCTTGCTCTCTTTAGTTAAATGTGGGTGAGTATGTAGTTCTCTTCTCTTTGAGTCATGTAAGATATGACCTTTATGCATGTGACCCCTAAATCCATAAAACCCATCGCTGTAAGCCCACCTGTCTCTGAATCCTGCATTTCCAACAACTGGAGTGCTCCATCTAGACATTTTGTTGTTTCTTCATCTTTATGTTCTTTCTAAACTACCTATCTTCTATATATCCAGCCTCTATTAATGGCAGTAACATTCACCCTATTGCCAAACCTTTGATCTTGGTGTTATCTTTGACCCTTCCTCCTTCTCCATCAACCCCCTACACACTGAGTTACCCCTTCACATCCCCTCACATACCCTATACAACCCCCTCAAATCCAGTTGGTGCTGCCACTCAAGTGCCTCAGAAATATATCTCCTCTTTTCCATTGCCATAGCCTTTCTGCAGATCTCAACTCTCTTCTGGATTCTTCTGAACCTTCCTCCAGTTTCTCTCCTCTCTAGTTCATCTCCACCTTACCACAGATTAATTTTTTAAAAACGTGTACTTCATTATGTCTTTCTTTTGCTTGAAATCTCTCAAGTGGTTTCCTATTGCCATAGGGTAAAGTCCAACCTGTTTGTGATCTAGCCCTGCTCTGGCTTTTAAATTACTGGTACATAGAAGATACTAAAAAATTAATTCCTTTTCAGAGTCCAAGCTGACGTATCTAAAACTAAGCTTTTCATCTTCCCAGAAATTGCCATCTCCTTCCCTTCTTCTCACTTCCCTACCTTTTTTTTTTAAGATTTTATTTTTTTCCTTTTTCTCCCCAAAGCCCCCCAGTACATAGTTGTATGTTCTTAGTTGTGGGTCCTTCTAGTTATGGCATGCGGGATGCTGCCTCAGTGTGGCTTGATGAGCAGTACCATGTCCGCGCCCAGGATTCGAACCGACGAAACACTGGGCCGCCTGCAGCGGAGTGCGCGAACTCAACCACTCGCTCACGCGGCCGGCCCCCAAATGGTACCCTCTTAGTCATCCAGGTTGCCCTGGCATTTTAACAACTTTCCCTCACTTCGCAGTTGGTCCTCACCATCAAGTTCTATTTGTTCATTCTAATGTCTCATAATTGTCCCTTTCGTTTCCTGTGGCTTCTGCTTCAGATTTTCTTGTCATCATAGTAGCCTGCCAGCTGCTTCTCCTGTGTTTCTCATCTCTCCCGCACCCATACGTGCTACACATTGCTCGTGGGTTTATCCTTCCTAAAGGGAGTCTTACACGAATTCTTCCCTTCTCTGAAGCCTTTTGTGATTCTACATCAATACAGAATAAAGTCCCCATTCCCTAATTTTGCATTCAAGATTCTCCCTTATCTGGTTCCAACCTGCCTTAACCAACTTCTCCCTTGTCCTCTCAGATAAACCCTGAAATGTATAGCCAGACTGTTGAAAATTCAGGTTCACGAAAATACACCTTGTTTTTCTTCCTAACTCTTTACTTATTGTTCTATTTTTAGGGCCCAAATAAAGTCCCACCTCATTTTCAAGCCTTCACTTACCCCAACTCACCAAGACAATTGATGTCTTTTTCTGAATGCCAATGAACTCGTACAGCAATTACTTTTTAACCTCTTATTTAACATATACTGTCCTGTGTTTCTCTTTAACTGCTAATGCAATGAGAATATACATATCAAATATATACTTTTTGAGACTTAGAGACAAAAATCTCTTCCTGTTTAGGAAGTTATTTTGTGCTTAAATGTGCTTGGCATCCTTCTAGGCACTTGGAAATAGTTTATACAGATTAATATTTGTTCATTTATAATATTCATTTTAAGCATCCCATAAATTTTTCTGAATCTATTAGATTTCTACATTTTGAGTCTAGTCTTTCATAGGCTCTGAAAATTGCCAGATGGCCTTAAATGAACTAACATAATACATTATGTGTTTTTAAATGCAATCATAAGGAGTATTGGACAGGAAAGCTGTTCAACAGTGGTATTTTCAACACAACCGTTATGGGGTTTGCTGTTTTTAGGTATGGACAGAACACACTTATTCAGTTTGAAGACTTTGGAAATCATAATGCATTCAGGTTCTTGAGGAAGTATCGAGAAAAATATTGTACCTTCAATGATGATATTCAAGGTAAAGCAAAAAGAAAACCTCAAGTTTTTGATTCTTTTAAAAAATGTTTTTAGTGTGCTCATTTCTTACTTTTAAAACTCTTTATTTTTCTTCCAGGCACAGCTGCAGTAGCTCTGGCAGGTCTTCTCGCAGCACAGAAGGTTACTGGGAAATCCATCTCAGAACACAAAATCTTATTTCTTGGAGCAGGAGAGGTACGTTTTTGTAAGCTTTTAGAATTTAAAACCAACTCTCCTTTAGAATTGGAAAATGGGGCATAATGAGCTTATAATTTTGTTGAGATAGATGGTATGAATTCAAGATCTCTGTTGTAAAGTGGGTAATTTAAAATATGTTTAGAGAGAATATCACAAAGAATCAACTTTTGTGTGATTTCTAAGGGAAGAACAAACCAGATATTCTTCATACCATATAATCTTCATCTATAAAGTAATTCAAACATTGTGTCATATGCTAATCTTTATTTTTCAAATTTATGTTTTGTTGGACAGGCTGCTCTTGGAATTGCAAATCTCATAGTTATGGCTATGGTAGAAAATGGGATCTCAGAAGAAGAGGCACAAAAGAAAATTTGGATGGTTGACAAGTTTGGTTTATTATTTAAGGTAAGAGATTTAAAACTCAGAGAAGCAAAAGAATATTGTTATAGTGATATTTTAGTTTGATTTTTTTTTACATATTACCAATTCTTAAAATCTTGTATAAAATCTTGTAACTCACTGGACTATCCAAATTGTACCTGTTGAGGACCTTCCAGTATATTCACAACAGAAATCCTCCAGTTGCAGACTTTTGTCTTTTATAAAGACTGTTGCTTCATCTTCAAATCATAATCTGTGTAGCACCAGATTTATTCTTTCTTGCTTTGTTCTCTGACTCTTAAGAGATCAAATAACCATAGAAATAAGATTGTACTTGACCCTTCGAAAACTAGCTTTTTAATGGGAACTCAGAAGTTTCTAATTAAATTGTTAGCAGGATATCTGATATTTGAGCAAAACTTCTTTAACCCTTTGGAGATACGATTCCCTGTAGAAATTTATGGACCTTTCCCCCAGAAAAAGGCACATATTCCTGAAGTCAATTCATGGATAATAAAGAGCTTCTAACCCAGATTAATTTAGTATTCTTTGGACCCGTCTGCCTTCCTAGCAAGCGTTCATGTGCTGGCGGGCTTGGGCCGCTGTGTGAGGATCCTCTGTTTGAGGAGCTGTGCCAAGGAGGGGCCACTCCCCTAGTTCCACTGCTTCCCGGGGGTCCAGTCCACCACAGTCAGATGGATAGCTGCCTGGATCTCTCAGGCATCCTGTTGTGCTGTGTAGGGAATCATCTGTTGGTTAATGGATGTCTGTTAAGTTGTAACTTAGAGGGGAGCGACAGAGGGAACAACTCACTCCACCATAATGCTGATGTTGCTTCCTGCCTTACTAGCAGTGACTGCCATTTTTAGTAGCTTAAGAAATGCCTTATATCTTTTATGCTGCGTAACCCATTGAAATCTAGGTAAATGTGTCATGGTTGAACCTGTCCAGTGCACAGTGCATTGTATTTTTGCTATATATAATGATACAGCAGTTACTTGTCCTCTGCATCTTTAGAGCAGGCTTATCTCTGTGTACTTTGTTCCAGTTCTGAAATCCGTTCTTCTTTATTAGTTCCAGTATTCTATTAGTACAAAAAATTAAATGAAAAATTAAAGTGTGTAAATGAAAAATCTTGAGTGCTTAAATTATACATAATTTAAAATAGTTTAAAACGTACTAGACATTGTGATAAGTTTTTATGGGTAGTATCTCATTTAATCTAAAAACTTCTATGAAATTTTACAAATGAGGAAACTGCAGTTTAAAAAGGTTAAATGACTTTTCCAAGGTCATCAGCTTATAAGCATTGGAGGTAGGATTCACACCCAAGTAGCCTGACTATGAAACTGTGCTTTTAACCCTTCAGCTGCACTGCCTCCCAAGTGAGCTATAATTGCCCTGTTTGCTTGTAAATAAAATGCAAGGATTATAAGACGTTGTGCTTTTAGAAGGTGGAGGGAGGAAAAAGGAGTGATATATTTTTTCTGATACACAGTTAGTTGGTGCTTCTTTTTGTGATGTTGGTTTTCACAAATATTTTGTGATGCTTTATCATATTTGTAACAAGTCAAGTCTAGAGTGAATATGGTATTGGTTGGCACAAGTAAGAATCCCTGTTCATCTGCAAATTCAGAGTATATTTGTCTTTCGGGGTGTGTAAATAGCTTGACCTTTGGGTTTTAGGCTTCCAGTCTGTCCTGGTGACCCAAAACACTGCCCTCCTTTTTGAGACTTTGAGAGTTTCATGTTGAATCTCCCTATTGGCGAGTTGAGGTCCTCCTGGGGGCAAGCATAAGAAGCCACTGTTCAGAGAACAGGGATCTGTTGAGGCTGTATTTCAGTCCTTAAATTAACTTCCCAGCCAACTGCTGATAGTGTGCTGCTTTTCCCAGCCTCTGCTGGTTCTTACCTCGGGTTGTTTTGGAGTTCTGATGGAAGAATTCACCTCTGTAGGGGAGATCTTCTCTTTTACCAAAATTAAGGGTATGGATTTCTCAGGCTGGTTGGTTTTTGTATTCAGTATGTTTTTGCCTGCTTTAAATTGTTGAGTAATTCTTCATTGTTCTAGTTTGTCAGTGGTACCTCTCCTGGCTTTATAACACTACTCAAGACATAATTTTTACAGTCTTTGACCTGGTATTTGGGGAGGAAACCATGTTTCTTCATTCAGCCATCTTGAACCAGAATTCCCTGTTCCTCTTTTTTCTGAACTCTTGGTAGTACAAATCCATGATGTCTATCTGCAATTCTGAAATCCTAAAAGCTCTGAAATCCCAAAGTTTTTTCTGAAATTCATTTGGTAGCAAATCTGACTGACCTGAACTTAACTGGTAGCAAAAGCAGGGAGCGTCTTTGTAGTCTTAACCTTTTGTACTTGGTGTGACTATTTCATAAGTTTTGTTCAGTTGTGGGGTGCCCATTGTGAGACATTTGTAATATTTGATACATTACCATAATATGTTTCTAAAATATGAAAAATTTTGAATTCCAAAACGCATCTAGCCCAGATAAGGCCTCTGTGCCATACTGGATTTAGGAGGACTTCACAGAGTAGATAAGTTTTTGAGAGGGATTAGAAAGTTTCTGGTTATAATGGGATTTGCTTTATGTTTTATATTTGGGTTTATGGATACTATGAAGATAGAATTGGAAGATATGGGTTGAAAGGAAAAGTAAATGAAAAGACATTCCTATTGTGGAAACAATATGTGACTCATATAATGATGTCTTTTCAATTAATCCTCAATAAGCATGTACTAAAAAATACCAATTTTATCTAAAAATTCAGGGGCGGAAAGCTAAAATAGAGAGTTATCAAGAACCATTTGCTCACTCAGCTCCTGAGAACATACCTGATGCTTTCGAAGAAGCAGTGAATATACTTAAGCCTTCAGCTATAATTGGTAAGTAAAGTTGTTGGCACATCATTCTATTACTTACCTGTCTATTGCTGGTCATAACTACCATGCAAGATTACTAAACATGCAATGACGGATTTTTACCTAGCTTTCAGCCTATATGATGTTTTCTGTGATAGCTTTTTGATTAGTGTGTAAATTTTGGTTAACAGATGTTACTTGTTCTTTTAAGTGGTAGAAGCTGTGTGATGGATCATGCTTTGCTTTAGAGTTGGTATGACTGTTGAGCTCACAACCTGAAAAAGACAAGGTATTTGACAGACTGTGCCAAGAAAATCCTATGCAGAGTCAGAGATTTTTGTTGGCAACAAAGTTGAAAGCTTTTCATACATTTTGAGAGTCAGGCATTGCATAGCTGACATCAGACTATGCCAGCACGGCATTAAGGTCACAGCAGAAAATGTAAAAGTCTTTAAAAGAGGAGCTATTTAATTTCCTATATAGCTGTAAGATTTGAATCTATAAGTTGTTTTGTTTTGTTTTGTTTTGTTTTAGTGAGGAAGATTGGCCCTGAGCTAACATCTTTGCCAGTCTTCCTCTACTTTGTACATGGGCTCCTCCACAGCATGGCTTCACAGGCTGTGTGTAGGTCCATGCCTAGGATCCGAACCTGCAAACCCTGGGCCACCGAAGTGGTGTGTGTGAACCCAACCACTATGCCACCAGGCTAGCCCTGTATAACTTTTCTTGTAATTTTATCAGTTTCATGTAGGAGCCCTATTGAATGTTAAATAGTAAAACAGTCACAAACAGTAAGTTTCTGTGGTCAGGAAAAGTGTGTCTCTATTAGCTTTTCATTGATTAGAATTCATAATTTCTCAGAGCAAGAAGAAATCTTAAAGATCATCTAGTCCATTTCTCTTGAAACTCAATGTGGAACCTACGAATCTGTCCATTGACTCCATCCCTGTGTGGTCAAGGAATCATAAAGAGAAAAATGTTTAATTCTTTTAGAACTCATGAACTCCTAAGAATATGTCCGTGTATCTCCACATGGAGAAACACTGAGTATAAATTCCTTTTTTCCATAAGAAAAACAAGCACAGAGATGCTAATAAGCAACTTTGCCCAAGATTTGTGAATTCTTCGTATAGCCAGGAGTGACAGAGCAAGCACTAAAACTCTGGTCTCCAGATCAGTATTTTTCTTTATTAAATATCAGTTTATAAAACATAATTAAAGATTAATTATTTTGACTGTTGAATATAATCATTTTTCTGGATGAACTGGATAAGTACTCAGCTGAGGCATCGCTTGGTCATCCCCAAATTCTCACTGTGGGCTAAGTCTTCCTTCGTGCTGTGCTTTCATAACACTTTATACTCAGCACCTATTACAGGTTTTCTGATTTCTGTTTACTTTGTTATTTTTCTCTCAACTATAAGCTGCCTGAATTATACTCATTTTTACATCCTAACGGCCTAATAAAGTGTCTAAGGCATTGTAGGGACTTAAGAAAAGGTCATTAAACTGAACTGTGTCAAACTTTAGTCAGGATGATTTTTTATCGCTTCTGAATTCCTATTATTTTCTAATGAATACTATAGAGTTTCACATTGTAACACTTGAGATGCAAGTTTCTATCTTTTTTTTACAATTTTAATTGTAGTAAAATACACACAACATAAAATTTGCCATCATAACCATTTTAACTATATGTACAGTTAAGTAATCTTAAGTTCATTCACACTATTGTGCAGCCAGTCTCCAGAACGCCTTTCATCTTGCACAGCTGAAACGCTGTACCCATTAAACAGCTACATCCCCCGGCAGCCGCCTTTCTACTTCCTGTATCTGTGAATTTGACTACCCTAGGTACCTTACGGAAGTGCAGTCATACAGTGTGTGTCTTTTTGTGCCTGGCTTATCTTACTTAGCATAATGTCCTTGAGGTTCATCCATGTTGTAGCAAGTTTTAACTTCTCAATTAGATTGATGGAGATAGTCTTATACTCTTTTTTATTTCCCACAATTTACCATGTCAGGGGTAGACAGTAACTATTTAAGTGAAAACTTGAAGCATTTTACTGTTTTTCTTTTCAGATTTGAGATTGTGTTCCCATGGCATTATCTCAGCAACAAGACAGCAAGATCTGTCTTTGCAGTGGGAGTTTACCTGTGCTTTTATGTTAAACCTGTTGTAGAAATGCTGTTGATAAGAATTGCTTTATTTCAGCTGTAATGAAGTTGCCTTTTTCCCCCTTGTTTATCATAGGAGTTGCGGGAGCTGGCCGACTTTTCACTCCTGAGGTAATCAAAGCCATGGCTGATATCAATGAAAGGCCTATAATCTTTGCATTGAGTAATCCTACAGCAAAGGCTGAGTGCACAGCTGAAGAAGCATATACACTTACACAGGTACTAATCAAAATAATTGTATGAAGTGATTATGTCTATTTTCCCTCTATTAGCCTGTTAGTTATACATTCTCGCATAATTCTTTTAATGGTTACTCTAAAGATTACAGTGTACGTCCGTGCGTCATCAAATTCTGATATAAATTACTGCTTGTATCCATTCTAGAAAACTGTTACCTTATATCTCCATTTTAACACCCTCACGCTTTTCATGCTATTCTTGTGCATTTTAATTCTCTCTATATTTTAAACCCCAAAAGACATTGTTTTAAACAAAAATTATTCATTTAAATTTAGCTACATTTTAATATTTTCTTTTGCCCTTCCATCCTTCCTGCACATCTGTGCTTCCATCTAGGATCATTTTCCTTGTACCAGAAGAACTTAAGTCTGGGTCTGATAAATTCCCTTGGTAATTTTTTTATTTTGCCTTCATTTTCAAGGATATTTTCACTGTGCATAGAAGTAAAAGTTGATAGATACTTTATTTTGAAGATATCATTCTATTGTTTTCTGATTTCGGTTTTCCTTTTTTTTTTTAAAAGATTTTATTTTTTTCCTTTTTCTCCCCAAAGCCCCCAGGTACATAGTTGTATATTCTTAGTTGTGGGTCCTTCTAGTTGTGGTATGTGGGACGCTGCCTCAGCGTGGCTTGATGAGCGGTGCCATGTCTGCGTCCAGGATTCGAACCCACGAATCCCTGGGCCGCCTGCAGAGGAGTGCAGGAACTTAACCACTCGGCCACAGGGCCAGCCACTGTTCTCCTTTTGATACACCATTTTGTCTTGGGTTTTAAGCAGTTTTAGTACAATGGACATAGGTGTGCTGTTCTTTATATTTAGTCCACCTGGGGATTGCAGAACTCCTGAATCTGTAGCTTTATGTCCTCTTTTTTGAGGGGTCTATTTTGGAAATATCTCTGATTTGGCCACATTCTCTCTCTCCTCTTGTGGGACTCCAAGTATGTGAATGTCAGACTTTTTTTTTTTTTTTAACCATATCTCATATATCTCACACTGTTTTCTGTATACCATCCTATGTGCTCTCTGTCTTTCAATATGGTGATTTTATTTGGACTTATCCTCCAGTTTGCATATTCTCCTTTTAGCTGTGCTAATCTGTTGTTAGGGTCTTAATTTTATTGTATTTTTTATTTGTAGAATTTCTATTTGATTTTTTTTCTCTTTTTTTGCTGAGGAAGATTTGCCCTGAGCTAACATCTGTTGCCAATCTTCCTTTTTGTATGTGAGCAGCCACCACAGCATGGCCACTGACAGACAAGTGGTGTAGGTCCACGCCCAGGAACCAAACCCGGGCTGCTGATAGGAAACATGCCGACCTTAACCACTAGGCCACCAGGGCTTGCCCTGATTATTTTTGTAATAATTTATTAATTTAGTGACACAGACTTACAATCACATATTATAGAAATAACCAATTTGTAAATACTGCTTTCTTGCCCTCATGTTTTATGAAACAATTCTTTTTACCCTCTTCAAATGTATCTTCACTATCAGTGTTTGTCTTTATGAGGGCCATTTTTTTGAGTCATCTGACAGCTGTCTGGAACAAATTTTTACCTTCATCCAAATCGTTTGATTTAGTTCTTTAACTCCCACATACCAATACCTAGCTTCAGAAATGATCAACTCATCGCCAGTCACATTTCTTCTGCATCCCACCCACCCCAGATTATTTTGAAGCAGATCTCAGACATCATATCATTTCATTATAAATATCATAGTATATCATCCAAAAGTTAAGGATTCTTATAAAAATATAATCACAGTATGATTATCACACCTCACAATTTTAATAATTTTTAAATACTTATTGATCCTTTTCTTTAGCTTGCAATTCTCTGCTAAAATTTTCTATCTTGTTTAATTTCTTGAATATATGTATCATAATTAAAGTCAATGTCTGATAGTAACAAGTATCTCATTCTCTGTGAGTCCATTTCTAGTATCTGTCCTTCTTTCCTCTTGGTTATTCAGTTCTCATCTTTCTGTAAGCCTAGTTTTATTATTTTTGTTGTTGTTGATTTATTGAGTGCTAGAGAGTGTGAATGAAGAACTGTAGCGATAATTTGAGGCTGTTGCTGAAGTTCTCTTTCTCCAGAGGGATGTTACCTGTTCCTCTGGTGGCTGTTAGTCTGGGCTAGCTCACCGTCATCTCACCAGGATGCAGTCCATGTGATGCCTAGTCTCTTTCCACAGTTTATCCTTTTCCTGATGTGTACCCTCTGAGTAGGAATTGAAAGCCCTGGGCTATTTATTAGCACCCTCATCCCTCATGGTCCCTGAACTTGACTTTCCTCTCTGTCATCATGAGACTTCTGATAGCTTTGCTGCTCAGGCTCTCAGCCACAGATTTTGCTTTTGAAATGAGCAGTCACCTTGAGGGGGAAAGCTTCAAATGCTGGGCTCGCACATCTTGCTTTCCTCTTCTTTTGGATCTTGAAATATCTCCTGCCTCCAAACTCTATCTTGGTAGCACTCCTGCTTCCTTGAAAAATACTTTTAATATATTTTATCCAGTTTTTCTCATTGTTACCAGAGGAAGAATTGGTACAAAACAACCTAGAAGACCACTACCAAGGCAGGACTCTCTCTCAGAACTTTCTTTCCTTTTTGGTGAGGAAGATTTGCCCTGAGCTAACATTCATGCCAGTCTTCCTCTACTTTGTACACGGGACACCTGCACAGCATGGCCTGCAAGTGGAGTACGTCTGCACACAGGATCCAAACCCATGAACCCAGGCCACCAAAGCAAAGCACACAGAACTTTAACCACTCAGCCACAGGGCTGGCCCCTTTCTCAGAAATTTCTGAACTTAATATTCATGGCTTGATATATGAAGCCTTCTTTTCTTTCTCATTGTGAAAAATTTTATTTTGACATATATATTGTCTCAAAATTCCTTTTTTTTTTTACCTTTTATTTATTATTATTATTATTTTTTTGGTGGATTGGCCGTGAGCTAACATCTGTGCCAGTCTTCCTCTGTTTTGTATGTGGGGTGCTGCCACAGCATGGCCTGACAAGCCATGTGTGGGTCCACACCCGGGATCTGAACCCGTGAACGCTGGGCCACTGAAGCAGTGTGTGTGAACTTAATGACTATACCACCAGGCCGACCCCTCAAAATTCCTTTAATTTTGTTAATCAGAATTAATTCTCTTGACTATTGGTTTCCAGTGTTTCTAATAATTGCTGAAACATCTAATAATTATTAAAATCTTTTCTTTTGAAATCATCCACAAAATCTGCATACTGATTAAAAAAAAATCAGGCTTTGGTATACTGTCTTACCTTTTTACCAAAATATGGTATTACTTCCTGCTTGATTGCTCATCCTATTCACCAGTGTTCGCTACTGAAGGCTAATGGTTATTACCCCCAAAATTAAATCTTAGTCTTATACAACGACTGTTTGATAAATATACTACATGTATCATGGGCTTTGGGATTTCCAAAATATAAAAAATTTAAATGTTTGGGGCAGTAGCAGTATATCCCTAGAAGACTGCTCAACATTTAGGAAGTTTATCTTTTTAATAAATGTTACTGTGATAGATGTACATTATTGAAAAGAATAAAAACTCCCCAGGGGAACTAGTTTGATATACTATATTCCATCAGTTATAAAATGAAAATGTTTTCACAGTTTTTATAACTTTGAAATTCTCTCTTAAAAATGGTAACGAGGGGGCGGCTCCGTGGCCGGGTGGTTAAGTTCGCGAGCTCCGCTGTGATGGCCCAGGGTTTGGATCCTGGGCGAGGACATGGCATGGCTCATCAGGCCACGTTGAGGTGGCGTCCCACATCCCACAACGAGAAGGACCTGCAACTAAGATACACAACTATGTACAGGGGGGGTTTGGGGAGATAAAGCACAAAAAAAAATGGTAACGCATTTTGTCATAATTTAATTTTACAGAAATTCTTAGTGTTACATAAAATAATGGCATAAATTTATAGATTTGCAGTCACCTCTTAAATTTTTGATCTCTTTTTGTTTTCGGTGGAGAGTTGTTTTGATGTTCCTCTAACACCCTCTGCTGCTTAGTGAGAAAAACTTTTTCCCCCCAATGTTTTTATATTTTAATGGCCAGTCACTCATAGAACAAAGAATAGGTCAACTTGGACTTCAGAATGCAAATACTGTTATCATCAAGATCTGGCCACATTTAAGCCATTGGTCTATTATGAATGAAGAAAAGAAAAGGATGGCCTGGAGAAGATAAACTGCTGTAGAATTTTGCCATTCTGGAGAAGATTCGCAAGATCTTTCTAAATCTCCAAATTTATTCATATAATGACAACATAACGTTTTTCCCATAAAGAGCTATCTTGTATAATTTATAAAGCTATTAAAAATACTGGTGCCACAAAAATAATCTGTATTATTATACACATTATTATTGTGGTAACATGTATGGCATTCACCATGAAATAACCTAAAACCTAATCTTCAAAGAAACATTGTTGTCACAAGGAGAGCTATGCTTAGAACAGGTAGAGAATAGTAGCTCCCTATAGAAAACCATACAGCTGTCTGGAGTTGTGGGTCCAGGATAGTCACCTGGGCCCACCACTGGCAGAGTTAACTTGCTTCTACGCTTAAACCTTGTATCATTTTGAAATTGAAAGGATGTCTTGTGAGAGTAACAATTACTATACATTGTGGACTTTCAGACTGTCCAAAGGCTCAAATACTTGAGTGTTAAATCCACTGATGCCAAGGGTCTGTTATATTTCAAAGAATAATCACTCTTGGTATAATACACATTTTTAGATCTACAGAAAAGCAGACAAAGCAAAGGTCTAAACACATCATAATTCTGCTGAATGTTCAGGTGTCATGTCAGTGACAAAACAATATATAAAGTATTTCTAAATTAACTTTCTGGTACTTTTCAATTTTGTGGGCATCTAATTCTCTTAGAAAAACTGAATGTGTTAGTAGTATTTATTATATGCCATTCTAGAGCACAGTACTAAAATTGATGTATACAACAAATTTGGAGACTCATTTTTATTTGACAAGGCAACATGCCATGTTTTTCTGAGGTAATAGTGTGGTTATACAATATTCTTGTGTTATAAACTGCCTAACTGGGGGGCATTATAGCATACTAACAGACCACAGGCTTTGGAGTTATAAAATATCTGGATTCAAGTTGAACTGCTACCATTGTGAGTGTGACTTTTTACAAAGTACTTGGAAATAGCTAAGCCTTAGCTTGCTGAGATTTTTTCTTTTATATCAGTGAAATGGAAATTATGGTGATCTCATAAGGCTTTTGTGTGGGCTAAATTAACTGAGTTAACACCCGTGGGGCACCTGGTACAGTGGCAAAACCAGCAAATGTACAGTCAGTGGTTGCCATTTAATATTTTTGATGTTTTCCCCTTCTTTCACAGATGTTTACAGCAACTTTTATTATTGGCGATGGTATTTGTTGGCCCTCTACATTTTTAAAGAAAATAGAAGCGTTAGGTTTTTTAAAGTTAACTAATGGACATTTTTCAACTTTATTTGCATGTATGCTATGCACAGAACAAACTTCATTCCAGTAAGGGTTTTAAGGAGAAAATCATGTTTTATAGTAAATTTATGCCTGTTTGTTAGTAATATATTGGTCTACTTTACTACAAGATTTAACTTTGGGTGAATTTACCTCAATTTTCTAGTCCCCATAAAGTAACAAAATTGAGGTTATTTCATTTCTTAACAGGGAAGGTGTTTGTTTGCCAGTGGCAGTCCATTTGGGCCAGTGAAACTCAGCGATGGGCAGCTCTTTACCCCAGGTCAAGGAAACAATGTATATATTTTTCCAGGTAAATGCCACATTATTTGTTATAGAGTAATAATTACATAAAAATACTTCATGAAATTCTTTAGAATTTAAGATTAAAACGAACAACAGGATTTTGGTATGAATGTACAAGGAAACTCGAGGAATTCAGTGCTCTGTTTCCACTGAAAATTTATTTATTCATACCTTTAAACTTGTTTTTATTATAGAAATAATGTAGTACATGGTCATAAAAATGCAGAAGGAACAGAATGGTTTAAATATTTAACCCTCTTGATCTCCTCTTGGTACCTCCTTATCACGCTTCTCAGCTATAACCACTGTCACTGGTTTGCTTTGAGCTTTTCTGGCAGTGACCATCATGACTGATACACTGATCTCCCCTTACCTTGATTCTTCCAACTCCAGACTGTATGTGTGAACTTCCCCCTGTGAAAGAGAAGCAATAGTACACACATACCTCCTAACACCTTGCTTCCTCTCTCCCTCCCAATTTGTGTTACTGCTTTTAGTTTTCCTAGTAGTTACCACCTCAATTTTGGTTAGTTAATAATTGTGGAGCAGTTTTCTTTGACATTTGCGTCCTGTTCTGTTGTTTTCCATGCTCGTCTACGGATGGATTCTGAAATTACGTGATTATGTCATTCATGTCTAAACAAGAGGGTGATTTGATAAATATAATGGAACATGCCATTCTACATCACAAAATTTTTACGCTCAGAGTCTTTGAAGTGTCAAGTATAATGAATCCTCCTTTAATTTCTTGCCAGCTTTCTTCGTTTCTCCTTGATCCTACTCCACAACAAACTGCTTCTTGTGTCCCGTGTTCTTATTCTTCTCTCGTGTGCATGTGCACTGTTCTTCTCTGTCTTGGTCTCATTTTTCTGGAATACATCTTTGAGTAAGTTTTTTTTATAAAGCATGGACAAAAACTTCCTGAGTTTTTACATATCTGAAAATGTCTTTATTTTGTCCTCTTGCTTGATAGTTTAGTTGAGTAGAGATTTATAGATTCAAAGTCGTTGTCTTCAGACCTTTGCAAACATTTCTCCATTCACTTTTCGTGGCCAGTGTTGCTGATGAGAAATCTGTTAGTGAGATTCTCATTCCTTTATACATACTAGCTTTTTCTCCCTAAAAAGGTTTAAAATTTTTTTCTTAATCTTTAGATTTCTGAAAGGTTAGTGGGAAGCATCCAGGTTTGGGCTTATTTCCATTTATTATGCATTTCTGTAGGCAGGCCAATTCACTGTATTGTCTTTTACAAAGGACTTTTTTGGTTTTTGTTTCTTTCTGTTTTTCCCTTATGGAACTTATTTTAGACCATGGTCAAATCCCTGTATTGTCCTTGACTTGTAAATTTTATTTCATATTTTCACCTCTGCCTTTTTTATTCCATAAAATGGGGGATTTCTGTAGTGTTCATTTGTTCATCTGTATCTGTTCTGGTTTTTAGGACTTATGGTATATGTTTTGTTTCAACAGTCTTTTTTCTTTTTATTATGGAAAATTTCAAACATAGACAAAAGTAGAGGGAAGAATGAAGTCCCACGTTCCAGTCTCACACATTTTAGCAGTTACCAACATGTAGCCAGTCTTATGTAATCTATGTTCCTACCCACTCCACCTTCCCTGAGCTATTTGAAGCAAATCAGAGACATCCTATAATTTCATTAATAACTACTTCAGTATGTATCTCTAAAAGAGTAAATTTAAAAAAAAAAACATAACCATAATACTGGTATCACACCAAAGGAAATTAACAGTGATTGCTTAATATCATATATCATCAATTCAGAAAGTTGAAGTGTTATTTTTGTATTCCCATACCTTTTTAAATCCTAGAATCACTCTTTTTTAATAGCCACTTTTATTTTTTTTTAAGATTGCAGTATCCTTTCTGATCTCTCCAGAGAGTTAATTAAGATTCTTTTAAGTATTTCTTCCTTTGTTCTGTTTATTTTCCATAAATTTCTGGTTATCCTTAGTTGTTTATTCATTTTAATGAAAGACTATGTAAAATAGGAATTTGGTATGAATTTCCTTTGTACTTGTGTCTTTCTCCTTGAGGGCCCCTCCTGGAATAGCTGACAGCAGGGTCTTAACTAAGATTTCATGACAGGTAGATTTATACCATACATAGGCTAGCATCAAGCAGGCATGTTATAACTGTTATCAAAGTAAAGATGTTTAGCCTGTGAATATCCTAGTGCTTTTGTATGTGAACTTCCCTCATTTTCCCCCGTGTAGTTGTGGTTGTCTAGAGTTCTGCCCCGATTGGCTCTTGACCCAGCATCTATAGTAGAAACTCTCCTGTCACTGATGATCTCTTTCTAGAACTTGATAATGCTCAAAATCAATCTACTCCATCCAACAATATTTCTATGGCATAAAGGCATAAGAGCATGGAAGAGCATTCTTTTCTGCTGATTTTAACAGCCATTTTTATATCATATTTGACTAAGAAGGAATTTGGCAATTGATTACTTTTACACTACACTTCAAAGTCCTAACTTTGTTAATAACAGTAATTAGCAATATAAATTTAGAGGTAAAAATGACGTGGTAATGGAGGTTAAAATGGGCTTAAAACAAGGAGGATTGGCCTAAAGTCTGTTAATAAAGCAATTAAAAACTTAAGGTTCTGGTACTGTTTGAATTACCTAGTCCAGCAATTATAATGACTGGATGATATAACCACAACAATAAAACCTTAAAAGGGTCAAAATGCTAATAAGATGCTGACTAATAAAATATTGGAGAATTCTGGATCAAGATTAGGGAGAGGAGTAAGCCCAGAGGTGAACCAGCATTTGAAGGAGTTTTGCACTGCAAGCATTCTCTGATCAGGAAGGTGGCTGAGAGCTAAAGCTGTACTTTTCGTGGAGGGAAGACAAGAGCTGGAGTCTGGCACCTGCCAAGGATGGGATCCTAGTGAACCACCTCCCATTTGGGGCTGAAACTCTCAAGAGCTGGCCCTTGGAATATGGGTGGAGTTTGTATATGCCATCAGTGATCTAGAAAACCTCAAGCCTTTGCTTTGGCCTGCCAGTGCCCACAAGTCCTTGGCAGAAGCAAACAGAAATCTTCTCTGGAATTAGATAACACTATGCTAGCCTTCAAGTTACTTTTACAAATAAGTTTTCAAATACAACCCCAGTTAAAAAATAAAAGATAATGAGACATTTGAGGGAAACAATAGAAAGAATAAACAAATGGGACTTCATCAGACTAAAGAGCTTCTTCAAGGCAAGGGAAAACAGGATTGAAACAAAAAAACAGCCCACTAATTGGGAAAAAATATTTACAAGTTATTTATCCGACAAAGGGTTAATCTCCATAATATGTAAAGAACTCACACAGCTCAACAACAAAAAATCAAACAAGCCAATCAAAAAATGGGCAGGGGACATGAACAGACATTTCTCCAAAGAAGAGATACGTGAATGGACACATGAAAAGATGCTCATCATCACTAATCATCAGGGAAATGCAAATCAAAACTACACTAAGATACCACCTTATACCTGTTAGAATGGCAAAAATATCCAAAACCAAGAGTGACGAATGTTGGAGAGGCTGTGGAGAAAAAGGAACCCTCACACACTGTTAGTGGGAATGCAAACTGGTGCAGCCACTATGGAAGACAGTATGGAGATTTCTCAAAAAGTTAAAAATAGAAATACCTTATGACCCAGCCATTCCCACTACTGGGTATCTATCCTAAGAACCTGAAATCAGCAATTCCAAAAGTCCCATGCACCCCTATGTTCATCGCAGCATCACTCACAATAGCCAAGTCATGGAACCAACCTAAGTGCCCAGCAACTGATGATTGGATAAAGAAGATATGGTATGTATATACAATGGAAAACTACTCAGCCATAAAAAGGGACAAAGTCGTCCCATTCACAACAACATGGATAGACCTTGAGGGTATTATGTTGAGTGAAATAAACCAGACAGAGAAAGACGAACTCTGTATGACTCCACTCATAGGTGGTAGTTAATATATAGACAAAGAACTGATCGGTGGTTACCAGGGGAAGGGGGGGGGGGTGTGGGGGGAGGGCACTAGGGGTGAAGTGGTGTACCTACAACATAACTAATGATGTACAACTGTAATTTCACAAAGTTGTTAACTATCATAATCTTAATAAAAAAAAATTTTTAAGCTTAAAAAAAAAGATAATGAGACATATAAAGCAGCAAGACAACACAAGCCAAAAGTAGCAGAAACAACTAGAAAACTCTGGAACTCTAGATATCAGACAAGTGCTATGAAGCAAATATGTTTTTATGTTTACGGAGATAAAAGTCAAGCTTTAAAAATTCAGCTAAGTAATACTAAAATCTAGAATTGAAAAATACAATAAATTAAGAACTCAGTGAATGAGGTTTATAGCAGATTAGACCAAAGAGAATTAATAAACTTGAGGATAGACCAGAAGAAAGGATCCAGAGACCAAAAAAGGAAAATATAGGAAAACAGGTAAGATATATTCCTTTAATCGATAGGCTTTTAATTGAAGTCCCAACAGAAGAGAGTGAGAATGCAGCAGAGGCAGTATTTGCAGGCCTCGTGGCTGAGAATTTCTTAGAACTGATGAATGTCATCAATACACAGTATTCAGGAAGCTCAGTAAAACCCATGCAGGATAAATAAAAAGAAACCCACACTTAGGAATATCATTGTGAGGCTTCAGAAAATAACAAGGAGAAGACTATGCGGCCAGAGCAAAAAGATTTCCTTCAAGAAGCAACTGGTAGAATGACAACTGACTCCTCCACAGGACAAGATGCCAGAAGGCAGTGGAATGAGCTATTTCAGTTGCTCAGACAAAATACTAAGCTGGAGTTCATTACACAGTGAAAATATCTTTCAAGGATTAAGGCAAAATGAAGACATTATTAGAAAAACAGAGGATTCACCACCTGCAGACCTGTGAGAAAGGAGAAGAAATTCTAAAGAGTGTTCCTTAGGTAGAAGAAAAATAACCCTAGCTAGAAGCTCAGAGATGTGGAAGGAATGAAGAGCCAAGAAAGTTGTGAATCTGTGAGTTAAACAAAATGAATGTTGTATATAGAGAGCAAAACAATAAAACGTGGGATTTTGAAAAATACAGAGACAAAACTAAAATACACAATAGTAATAGCCTATCAGTTAAATAAACTGTTACAAGGGACTTGCATTGTCTGGTAGGAGGGTACATTAAAACTAACATGGAATTTTGACAAGGGTGCATCTTACAAATTTTAGGATAATCACTAAAAGAAAAACTTCCAAACTTCGGTAAGAGAATGTTAGGGTAGGAAATGAAATGATTAAAAACAAAATTCAAAAGGCAAGAAGAGGAAAAGGAACATAGAATAGACAAGTCAAATATAAGAATACAATAGATGTTGCCCCATTTAAGTAACCACATTAAATATAGATGGAACAAATGCTCTACTTTAAAAGATATATATATTATCTGAAAGCTAGATCAAAATAAGAGGCTATTAACCACCTGATCTTCTTCCCGTCCCTGGTTAATTGGGTGACCGTATTTCCCCATTCTGGTCAAAGATTGTTGCAATACTTTTTTTTTTTTTTTTTGAGGAAGATTAGCCCTGAGCTAACTACTGCCAATCCTCTTCTTCTTGCTGAGGAAGACTGGCCCTGAGCTAACATCCATGCCCATCTTCCTCCACTCTACATGTGGGACGCCTACCACAGCGTGGCTTTTGCCAAGTGGTGCCATGTCCATACCCGGGATCCAAACCGGCAAACCCCAGGCTGCCAAGAAGCAGAACGTGCGAACTTAACCACTGCGCCATGGGGCCGGCCCCTGTCGCAATACTTTTTGAATAATTTAAAACAGAGAATTGCTAGACTGGGAGACACCAGACATAGTTGAGGACAGAGGTGCCAGAAAATAGGGAGATTAAAAGCCAGGTGACTCCAGCGATGCTCAGAGTGGGCAGGCTCCATCCTGGTGCTCATAGCTAACAATCATTTTTTTAGTTCCTAACCCTTATATATGAGAAACACTAAAAGACTGCTAGTTATCTAAGGAAAATCTCTAATATGAACAATTTCTTTCATAAAAGAGACTAAAGTAGACAAATAGAAAAAAGCAGTTTAGGAAAAGGGGCCGGTCCTGTGGTTGAGTGGGTAAGTTCACGTGCTCTGCTTCGGCAGCCTGGGGTTTGCTGGTTTGGATCCTGGGCGCAAACCTACACAACGCTCATCAATCTATGCTGTGGCGGCATCCCACATAGAAGAACTAGAGAGATGTGCAGCTAGGATATACAACTATGTACTTGGGCTTTGGGAAGAAAAAGAAAAAAAAGAGGAAGATTGGCAACAGATGTGAGCTCAGGGCCAACTTCCTCACCCAAAAAAAAAAAAAAGCATACCAATAAAAAGAAAAAAGCAGCTTAGGAAAATATAAGGATTATGTGGGGAGAAGAAAAGTTAAAAAATAAACTATCCGTGTCCTCATAGAGACAAAATATTATATTCCAGAAACAAGACAGGATTTTATTTTTTTTTTAATTAGAAAACAAAAATGAGCTCTTGAAAATGAAAAGTTTGATAGCAGAAGGATTATAAAAAACAAGTTGAGGGGCGGGCCCCATGGCTGAGTGGTTAAGTTCACACGCTCCGCTTCAGTGGCCCAGGGTTTCCCTGGTTTGGATCCTGGTGCGGACATGGCACTGCTCATCAGGCCATGCTGAGGCGGCATCCCACATAGCTGAACTAGAAGGTCCTACAACTAGAATATACGACTGTGTACTGGGGGGTTTTGGGGAGAAGAAGATGAAAAAAAAGATTGGCAAGAAATGTTAGCTCAGGTGCCAATCTTAAAAAAAAAAAAGTTGAAGTCACTTAGAAATTGAGCAAAGAACAGGAGATGGAAAACAAAGAAAAGAAGAAAATTAGAGGACTAGTCCAGGAGGTACAATATCAGAAAACAAATTTCAGGGAGAAAGAACAGAAAAATGGAGGGAAGGAAATTATTAAAGACTTCATGAACATTTCTCAAAACTGAAAGACCCAAGTTGCCAGATAGGAAGGGCCCACCCACCAAGTGCCAAACATGGTGGGTGAAAGTAACCCACCTTAAGGCACATGATTGTCACAATTGCAGAATGTTAGGTACAAAAAAAAAAATCCTACACACTCCCAGAGACACAACAGAAAGATCATCACTGAAAAAGGATCTGGGATCAAATTGGCATTGGACTTGCCAGCAACACTGGAAGCTAGAAGGTATTGGAATAATGCCTCACAGTTCTGAAGGAAAATTATTTCCAAACTAGAATTCGAAACCCAAGCTATCAAATGAGTGGAAAGTAGTAAAAAAAAAAAAAAAGGGGGGGGGGGAAATGCAGGATTTCAAAAAATGTATCTCCCATGCACTATTTTTCAGAAAACTACGGGAGAATATATCCTGCCAAAAAGAGGGAGTAACCAAAAACTAGGAAGAAGCAGGATTTAGGAAATGGACCCAACTTGGAAAGAAGCAAAGAGAATCCCCATAAAGATAAAGGGATTTTCCAGGATGACAACTCTGTATGTGGGCTGGAGAGCCGCTGGAGCAGATCGGAGTTTCAGCAGAGATTTATTCTAGAGAATGAAATTAGAGAATCTGTGAGGTGGCTGAAATAGTAGAAGATTTAGACCATTGAGTGAGAGTCTCAGCGTGAAATAATTTTAAGTGCTGAAAACTCAGAGGAACCTACAGCAGGACAGTAACTTCAGGAAGATAAAAAGTTACAGCAGAAGAGGGAAAGTAATCATGATACACTGTTACTACATGGCTCGGCTGCGAGTAGCATTTATGAAGTCATAATAATATAAACATTGAGTATGGACTCAACTCAAATTATGCTCTAACTGTATTGGGAAGAAGGGAGAAGGCTGGAAACATGAAAGAAAGCTAAATGCTTATTTTCCACAGGAAGGAGTCAGTGAGTCAAAAGTCAATGAGAAGAATATAAGCAAGCTGTCTGAGCGAGAGAGAGAAATACTAAAATCATCAGCTGAAAGAATTGAAAGCGTTTGCCTCTGCACAGCAAGCAATGGAGGGTTGGAGGCGGGCTGGGGATGGATGTTTTGTGTAACAAGTGTTAATGAATTGGATTCATTTGAATTTTATTAAATGTAGAACTAAATTGAGAAAACCCATTTGGTACTTCTCAAGTTATTTGTTGTAGTAGATAATTGTAACAGTTAAAGATCATTTGATTTTTAACTCTCAGATTTCTGTTTTCTCTTGGCTGCTTTGTTTTGGGGTGGGGACGGGGTACTGTTAGGGGTGGTAGTGAGTTACCATTAATTTGCTTTAAATGGAGGAATTTATTTGGCTCCTTTCATAATTTGAAAAGTAACCTGACTAAATAAACTATTTAAAATGTGTTCTAGGCGTGGCTTTAGCAGTTATTCTCTGTAACACCCGGCATATTAGTGACCATGTTTTCCTGGAAGCTGCAAAGGTAAATGTTTTAAATACTGTTTGGTTATTTTATAAAGGATGAATTATAGAGATGAATGGATCTTAATTAAAAGCAGAGAGAGAATGGGTTAAATCTGCCTTATGAATGGAAAGGAAGTTACTCATCTATTGCTTTTTTGATCTGCCCATCTACTTTTGCATAGAATTACTTTTTTTCAAATGTTTGAGTGTAAGCTAGGAATCCTTTCATATTTCTAACACATATACTATACTTGTATTATAGATATCTGAAGGTAGCATTGTGACAATAGATAAACTATAACTCTTTTTTTTTTTTTTGAGGAAGATTAGCCCTGAGCTAACATCTGGCACCATTCCTCCTCTTTTTGCTGAGGAAGATTGGCCCTGAGCTAACATCTGTCCCCATCTTCCTCTATTTTGTGTGTGGGACGCTTGCCACAGCATGGCTTGATAAGTGGTGCTAGATCCATGCCTCGGATCCGAACCAGCAAACCCTGAGCCGCCAAAGCAGAACACACCAACTTAACTGCTACACCACTGGGCTGGCCCCAACTCCTTACGTTTTTTTAATAGACAATTACTGGTTTATTTGGAGTGCTGGCCTATTGGAGTTTCCAGACTTTGCGATGAGTTTTGAAGAACTCACATTAATACAAATGTTAACGTCTCTTTTCGTGTGGCTATTGTAATTACAGCAAACCTTCTTCGTATTAAGTAGAATATGTCAATAAGTCTTTACATCTGGTTGTTTCTTTATTGTTAGTAATGAACAGTTATTAAAACTGTTCTGCAGTGGTTTAAGTGTATTCCTGCTAGAAAAAGGGAGAATTATGATACCTGTATTATTCTCTGCTCCCCCAACCCTTCTTACCATTTTATTAGGTCCTCTTTATTCTGTGTTATTTAAACAAAAGTAAAATGTTGTTTTTTCCTCCTCAGGCACTGACAAGTCAATTGACAGATAAGGAGCTCGCTCAAGGGAGACTCTACCCACCACTTGCTAATATTCAGGAAGTTTCTATTAACATTGCTATTAAAGTAAGTAATAATTTATACCTCTTCACATAAATTTTAATGGTGTTTTCTTATGCAGTAACACAAGCTTATTAGAGAAAAATCTGAAACATTTAGAAGGTGCAAAGCAGAAATTTTAGGTCACCTATATTCTTACTACCAGAATGTAACCCATATTATTATTTTGGATTTGGTGCTTCTAGTCTTTTTTCTTCCCAGGTACGTAGATATACACACACATGAACAGTCAACTGTGCCTATTTTTATAGTTGGTTTCTCACTGCACTTTTTTCCACTTAATATGTTATGAGCCTTCTCCCGTGTAAATGAATAATAACTGCCAAATTATTGTTAAATATTTCAGGAAAAAAGTACTGATTTACATTGCACCTGTTAGGTGTGAGTCTATCTGTTTTCCCACACTTTTGCCAGTACTTAGAATTATTATTTTTTTAATCTTGCATATTTATTAGGTGAAAGTATCTCATTTTTATTTAAAGCATTTACTTTATTATTAGATTGAAAAATTTTTGTGTTCCGTGAACAATTGCATTTCTCCCATGAACTGCTCCTTCATGACCTTTGCTTGTTTCTATAGTATGACGTTTGTATTTCTACTTTCTGATACTGATTTATAAGGGCTCTTTATTAAGGGTAGTGATCCTTCTGTTTGCTCTGGCACGGGCATTTTCCCATTTGTTATTTATTTTAACTTTCAGAATTGTTTGACATGGATTTTTCAAAGTATTTTTAATGGAAAGATCTGTTGTTTCCTCATCTTTTATGAATGTTAGTGCCTTCTCCCACTCCAATATCATATAAATATCTACCTGCATTTTTTAATAACATAAAGCTTTTTTTTTTTTTTTTGGTGAGGAAGTTTTGCTCTGAGCTAGCACCTGTTGCCAGTCTTCCTCTTTGTTTTTCTTTTGCTTGAGAAGATTAGCCCTGAGCTAACACCTGTGCCAGTCTTCCTCTATTTTGTATGTGGGTCACCACCACAGCATGGCTTGATGAGTGGTGTATGTCCATGCCCAGGATCCGAATCTGCGAACCTGGGCTGCTGAAGCAAAGCATGCTACTACGCCATAGGGCCGGCCCCAATATAAAACTGTTTAATCCCTCTGATAGTTATTTTAGCGTATGATGTGGGACAGAACCATTTTTTTTCTGAGTAGTTAACCACTTGCCCCAGCACTAATTGATTGAGAACCCTCCTTTTAACATAAAATTCTTGATTCTCTTACTGGGATTCTGTTCCTGACCATATTTGGCTATTACTAGGCACTGTTTTAATTATTATAGTATGTATAATGTGTATTATTTGATACTATATATTTCCCATCACTCTGGTTTTTCAGTATTTTATATTCTAAACTGTTTATTCTTTTGGTTGAATTTTTCTATCAGTTTTTAATTCACAGAAAACTGCAACTTTGTATGAAACTGTCACATTTATAAATTATTTTTTATTTTCCTAGATATTTAAAAAATTTTGTTATTCTTTATAATAAAGACTTTTCTTTCCATATGTATTTCCTTGCTGGTCATTTCTAATATATAAGGAAGGTATTAATTTTTATGAATTTACTTGATAACTAATTTCTTTGAACAATCTTAATTCTTTTAATAGTTCTCAGTTAATGCTTTTGGCATTGTTGAATCATCTGTGAATAATTTCTTTTTCTCTTTTTAATATATGTAAGCTTTTTTTTCCGCTATCTTACTAAATTAGTTGGTATTTAAGAGCAATTTTAAGCAATTGGGTTGATAAGGGCATCCTTATATTTTAATATTAAATGTAATGCTAGCTTTTGATTGAAATAAGTATTTATCTTTTTAAAGAAATAGACTTCTATTCCTAGTTTACTAAGATTTTCTTAAACATCAGCATTAGATGTGGAATTTATCAACCACATTTTTGACTTAGATACTGATGATCATAAGATTTTAACCCTTTGACTATTAATATTATTATTGCATTATTTTAATACCCATAAACTAAGCAAAGATTGGGAATTGGTAAAGGATGATATGTTAAGGAAATAGCAGCCAATCCAGTTGAGCTGGAGTCTGAGTATAGGTAGGAAAATGGTAGAAGACAAGGCTTGAAAGTTTTCTGAAGGCTGGCTCGTACAGATGCACAAGTGCCAGACTAAGGCATCTGAATACCTTAGTATTGCAGAACAGCTGAGGATTTTAGAGTCTAGAATTAGGATGAATAGAGTCCAGTTTTAGAATTTATAGAATTATATTGCAGGTGGGATAGATTTTGGAAGATATCAGTCAAGAGATTACTGGTGTGTCCAAATGAAAGTTAGTACATGAGGAATAGAAGATGTGTGCTTGGGGTTGGTATAGGAGCAGAGCCCAAGGATCCTGTCTCTTCCCCCTTCCTGGGGGGTAGACAGTTTGCTCCTTCCCTCCTGGCTTAGGGCTTTCATTTTTAGGAACAAGGGGTCAGGAGAGTAGGCAGTATTTTGTGTCTGTCCCCCAACCCAACCCACAGCCACTGAGCCTCTCCTTATAGGCGCCAGTCACCTCCTGCATGCCTACATGACCAAGGAGAACTCATTCTGATCTTCTTGCCCCCAACCTTTTTTGTGGGCACAAATATGTTTCCTACAATAGATTAGGAAATAATTGAAACATTTTCCCATCACAAAACAGTGAGATTGAGCTCCCGGGGCCAAGGATTATTTTTAATAACCAACATTTTTTTGTAAAGTTTTCTTCTAGAAAGCTAAAATAAACTTTAGTAGTGGTTACCATTTGGAATAGGAATTAAAGGAGGAGGAGAAAGACAATTGTTTGGATTCTTTTTTTTTTTTTTTTACCATGTGTCACTACATTTTTTTTTTTTTTTTTTTTTTTTGTTTTTTTGATGAGGAAGATTTGCCCTAAGCTAACATCTGTTGGCAATCTTCCTTTTTTTTTCTTTGCTTGAGGAAAATGAGCTAACATCTGTGCCAGTCTTCCTCTGTTTTTCTGTATGTGGGATGCCTCCACAGCAAGGCTGATGAGTGGAATAGGTCTGTATCCAGGATCTGAACCTGTGAACCCAGGCCGCCAAAGGGGAGCATGCAGAACTTGAACCACTGGGCCATGGGGCTGGCCCCTACATTTTTTTTTTAAGTTAAAATAAAACCATAACTAGAGAACTTACTGTATGACAGTTACTGTGCTACGCTGTGAGGAAGCTTCTCATCCAACCTCATTTTACATCAAAACTGAGGCTCAGAGCGTTGATCTCACCTTCAGTCAAGGTTTGTGTCTTGGTTACAAAGATCGGAAATCCCCTCAAGCCAGTTTAGGAGGGAAGTGATCTAGATTAACTGTTTAGGGTCTGGGATCTGGAATCAGAATGCTTTGGATTTGAAACAAACAGTTTGAAGCTGTTTGGACAGTGAAAAACTGCTCGAAACAGTTAAGCTCTCACTTAACTACGTTGGGCAAGTTACTTAAACTCCTCATACTTTGGTGTCCTCGTGTATAAAATGAGAATAATGGTAGTACTTGCGAGGATTAAATGAGATGTCCACGTAAAGCACGGAGAACATGCCTGGCACTCAGTGGGGGTGGTGAGCTGCCATGTACAGGTTCTAGCCCTCACTTCACTCGACATTATAGTTCGTATCCAACACCTGATTTATAATCATCTCCATGTCTCTCAATCCAAATTCTAGAGCAAAAACATCTGGCTCCCTTTGGGTTAGGATTTCACCGCAGTCCAGTCAGTTATGACCGGGAAGTCAGTCTCCTACACAGCGTTTCCGCCGGGCTGTGGAGGAGGCACATGGGCTGGGCAGGTTACCCACGTAGGTCTGCTCGCCTGACACAGAGGAGAGCTTGAAATTGTTTGTTGCAGTGAAGTGTTGAGCAACTGCTAATAATTCTGCGGGAGACAGGAGACTTTAAAACACCTCGAACTTATGGTGAGATCACAGATTTTTATTTCATCTTTTAAACTTTTAATAGTTTCTGAATGCTTTGAAATGAGTCAAAGTAATGTTATTTTTTACTTGGAAAAAAAATACCATTCTTCTACATTTATTTCTATGTTTTAATAGTACTTTCCTTCTCAAATAGGTTAATACTCAGAGCCTACACAGTAATCTTATTTATTTTTCAGGTTACAGAATACCTATATGCTAATAAAATGGCTTTCCGATACCCGGAACCTGAGGACAAGGCCAAATATATTAGAGAAAGAATCTGGCGAAGTGAATACGATTCCCTGCTGCCGGATGTGTATGAATGGCCGGAGTCTGCATCGAGCCCTCCCCAGATAACGGAATAGAAGCACGCCCACTGATGAACACTTCCCATGCTTCAGAGGACTGCGTTTTTTAGACAAAAAGAGATAATGTTCTCAAATTCACGTTTTTTTCTGTGTTTTGTTCTCCCCCGCCACTTTGCCTGACTTAATTTTTCCCACGAATCTACACTTCTTTAGGGGGTATATGTGTTGACTACGTTGTTCATGCCCACCAGCACCCTGCAGTCAAATCACTAGAATGCTTTCCTTCTGATTTGTAATTCATCCCACATCGAAGAGATGTTAAAAATGTATCTGTGAATATCTTCTCTTGTGCTCTGGTTCACGCTTGCCAAAGTATTTGCTATTTACATAATAGGGACTCTTCTCTCTCTCAGCTCTTCTAGGGCTACTAAAATCAAAATTTACCCCTGTGGATATGGGTACAGAATTTTGAGAGGCCAAATTTAACCAAATTCTAAGGACAAATTGTCAGTATCTAAAAGTGTTCTTTTATTTCTGCTTCATTTTACCTTCATGCTCTGAAATTCCTTTCCCGTAGAGAGATGTAGAGAAATATGAAAGGTCTACCCTATTTATTTTCTGGAACAAAATTGAGGATTAACTATAATGTGAGAGAGAAATGGGAACTACTGCTACCTTTAGACAAATAAAATAGTCATTGTTTTCGACAGTGTATAAAAATCATAGTGTAACTTTTTTATTTAATAAAGGTGACATCTTAAATTTAATTGCTTCAATTACGCTGTTTCATTGCCCAGCTAGAAATATTTTCATTTTCTTTATTTCTAGATAATACTAAGGAGCAGGGTACAGGATACCTATTGCATAAATTATGACTGACATCCTGTGACTTTTAACAAAGTAGTCATGTGTTTCACATCTAAACGAGTCCTGCTTAGCTGGAGATGCTCTCCCCCTATTCCAGTTGTGCTGCTGTTCATTACTTGAGATAATTTTGGAATGTTGCTATGATACATCCCTTTGAATATCAGTAGTGACAACTCTTTCTCCTTTGAGGATGGATTTAATTTTTTGAAACCAGCAAAATTAATTTAGAGCTAAGTGGGGATGAATAAGGTAGGTGTTCAGACTAGGAAATGCCATCTTTAATCTCAGTAAAATGGATAATAATTGGCTAGTGAGACCAGTTTTCTTATGTGGCTTACATATTGGAGAGTTCTAAAGGAAAATCCAAAAGCATTTTGAGAAGAAGAAGTATTGCTGTAAATGTGCCTAACATAGTTGCTTTGAGGGAACAAAGTTTTCAAATGCTCATTGTAGAAATTAACTACAAGAAATTATTCACAGCTGTGTATCACCATGTACATTATTTGGTATTTCTCTTTCTCTTAAAATTAAGAGGTATTTCCTCTTAATTTTACTAAGATTTTTGTTTATTAAATATGTCCAGTACAGTTTTTATGGAAACTTTAAATATTTTAAGGAAAAAAGAAGACCAAATGGCATATAGCCTACTTATTTAAATAAGACAGAAATCTTTTATCTATATATATTTTAAAAGCTGCCTATTCTCAATATGTGTTATTTACCCACCAGTATCTTAACAAGTAACAGTTCCTGGATGTAAATTAAAGAAAAAAATGTTTAATAGTTCAGCTAAGAATACAGGCAGGAACTATCAGCATGGGGGCAGGGGTGGCATAATGGCATCAAATTGGAAAAGAAACTAAAACATTTGGACCCTCTATGGAAACTTAACCCAGCAAGAAAGTAATTATTTTGAAAAACAGCAATGGAGAGTCATTTTCATTCTTTTGAATAAGGAAGAAATTCTGTAGATTAGTCCATCAAATTATTTAGTAGGGAAAAGTGAGAGTACATGTTTTTCTAATCTGGCACCACCACCTGTAGTGTGAACAAAAATTGGATTAACTAGTGAAGTAAGGTTTATTGACTATAATGGGAAAAGTGTGAAAAGATTTTGGTTACAATCTTTTTAAAGGATGGATCCTTAACCAGGAAGTTGCCTTAAAATCACCATGAAGCTTCTTTAAAATGCAGATGCCTCTGCTGCCTCCCTGCAGGCCCCCTGGACCACCAGGGGCAAGAGCCCTGGCAGGTGTAGTTTCAGCAGGTCCCCAGGTGACTCTGATGCATACACACCTCCCCTGTCCCCCCAGTTGGGCCTTAAAGCAGATGGCCGCATCACCTGGAGAGCTAACTGATTCCTCCTGCCGATGCCAGGGGTGTGGCAGAGGGGGTGGGCCAAGATTCTGCATTTCTGACAAGCTCCCAGGCGATGCCCACGCCGCAGCACACAGAACACACTGAGTGCTTTGCCCTGGAGAGCGGAGTATGATGTGCAGTTTAAGCTTGGTGCTCATACAGTATGTACTTTCCATGAAAAAGATAAGTGAAATTGTGTTCTCACACGGGATTGGTTTCATCTATTTTTATGTACGGTTTTTATAGGGTGCTTATAAGAACAAAAATTACAGCACACAAACACTTTTCTGAAAATGAATACTGTTCAATGATAAATTATAGACTTCTAATGTACTTAAGTAAAACCTAGCACCTAGTTCTCATTTATGAAAGATTAGCTGGATATTTGTTTCTTCTCTATTGTTGTCTTATGATAGGACTTATCCTATCCTTTGTCATTTCTTTCTCTAAATTAACCTCTGGAGAAATAAGATTCTACATTCTTCTTTGCAAAGGAGTTGCTGATCATTTAAGACCAAAGCATAATAATTATTAAGGGGTGTGGAGCATTATTTGCTGCTCTCGGATAACTGAGTAAGCCCAAAGAGGATGGTAGGGGAGTGGGAAAAGCCTTGCCTGAGAAAAAATACTTCATTCAAATGCTCCTGTAGCTTTTTTCCCGAATCCATTCAGTCTTCAAAGATAACGTCTTCATAGTCTTGAACAGCTTCAGGGTTCTGTGGAATTCGCCAAAATGGAGTCAGCTCTGTTGAGCATACACGATACTTGAGAACATTAATATAAATCTCAGAGCTCTCTACTGGGATTCCACTTAAAGGGACTGTCCTCAAGCATGGAATAGCACCAATCACGTATTTCCATCTAAGACAAGACCACACATATTCAAGTGCAGGCACATTGCTGACTTTATAAAAATGGCATAGATTTGTTCTCTCCTCTCAACCGATTTGATTTGCATCTAAATGTTGAAATGAAATAAATCCTCCGTAGAGAAGCTAAATAAAGTAACAATATTTAAAATATTCAAGATAATTCGACTACAGAAAACTTCTCCGTCATCTCCCTCATCTGAAATCAGGATAAGATGTTTTAATGTAAGCAGAGAAAAAGCTCAATGCTTTGTTCCAAATTTTAATAAATTCAACTGTGCCTTATTAGGACATGACTCGTTGCATAATTCCCTTAATCCTTGCCAGGAGTTACTCAGATAAACTACTGATTAGATTTTAAAACAATAATTACTTTCCTTTCTTGGATAAGGAAAATTGTGCCTCTCAAAGAGGAAAGTAAGTCAGGCTATAATATGGAAATGTGTTCATAGTTCAGTTGCATAAAAGATACAAATTAAGTCAAATGACTTTTGGGTGCTTTGTCTCTTTCTGTAACTGGTTTTTGCCAATAAACTGACTCTCTTCATATGGCTGTTTAATCTTGTTTTTTCCAAATAAACACTTACTTGCTAATTTGCTGTTTAGGAAGTTAGCCCTACATTCAGCACACTTTTTAAAGTCTTAAGACTAAGGGGAAATTTGTGGGTATATATCCCCCAGTTTTCAGTATGTCTTTTTATGGCCTAGAAAAATTATTTCCCCTTACTTTCATAATTTTAAGTGTATATTCCAGCAAATCGTTGATTCCTACATAGTCACTGAGTCATCACCAACACCTTAGGTATGTACAATTATCAAATAATGATAAACTAACTTTTATAGATAGCACCTACTTTGTGCCAGGCATTGTTCTAAGTGTCTTACATGCATCAGCATATTTAATCCTCACAATGACCTTCTCTCCCCACACCTGTTTTACAAAGAAGGACACTGGCACAGAAAGGTTAAACGCCTTGCCCAAGGTCTGCTGGTGAGTGGCAGAGCCCGGCTCCTAGCCTCAGTCCCTCTCCACGAAGAAGGGCTTCTGTGATAGGCGATTTTATCTGGATCTTAAATTCCTTATCGTCAAGAATTGTTATTTCAGATGAAAATTATTCACCTGTTCTTATAAGACTAGTCTTAGGTCATTTTTAATACATTTTACCAGTTCATTTGATTTTTACTTAGTTCCCATTTATAATTCAAATACAGTACAAACCTATTCTGTTAGTCTTCAGCATTTTAAGTATTGGAGGTAAACATAAAAGATTTGGTTTTGAATTTGATAAATTACACCAAAGATTCTCAGTAGCCAGCTCACTGACATCTTTTGATTTGGTAATCGTCACAGAACCAACTGCTGTCACTTCTGTGCAAAATCAATTTCCATAGTGCTTACACACTTTGTGAATCTGCCAACGTCAATGTGAATTTGAAAATAAGATCTATTTTAAATGATATCTATTGTATTATATGCATATATATAACTTCTTCCATAGAAAGTAGCAATATAAAATATATATGTGGAAAAATGAATTTCTGAGGCCAATTTTAGCTAAATATTTGACAAAGTAAAACTTCTGCCTAATGTTTTATACTTTGCCTAATGACCTTTAAAATTAGCTGGAATTAAAACCATATTTTTGCAATTGATATTATGTTCCCTTTGATAACATCCCAAGTATTAATTATTAACTTCAAGGAAGCCACACATCACAAAAGTCATTGCTTAGCCTTTCTCACCTTTGGATTTAAGATAAAGAGATGGAATAAACAGTCTTGTAATTGCTTATGGGAATAGTAATTTAAGGGGAATGCCTTGCGTAGGGTATATGATAACCAGATCAACTTATTACAAATGGTTCCAGGAATCAGTCCAAAAACTTCAAAATGATGTGAATTGTTTTTTCTCTTTTGTGATATAAATTGTAATGAGATGTGTGTATTTTCTTTGCAAAATTTTCCAATCTTAAAAAATGCATTATGACCTTGTTTGTAAAGGCTGCTGTGTATAGGGCACTTTTAAAACTTAGTATTATCTTAAACCTTTAAACGCACTCACACAGAGTCCAGAATACTTGATCTTTCGGGGATATATTGTTAGACTTCAATTCACACGTGGAGCACTGGTTTTGCCGCTCATCTTTCCTTTTTATTGAGCTTCCTGCTCTATTTCTTTTCTTATTTATTTTAATCATAGCAGTAAAGGAATTATTTCTCACTTCCTCTCGCCCACCACATACACGTTCCAAGACTGCAATGTAAGAATACAAAATCAGGAACCACTGCATGTTGACTTTGTGATAAAGGGGAAAAACTGGTGTAACAGCCTGAGTGCTGCCTAAGTACCTGATACTGCTTATTCATTTAAACTTCACGACGAGCTTCTCAGGTGTAGGTACCGACATCTTCCCCGTTTTACAGATGTAGAATGTGAGGCGCTGAGCCATTGAGGTCATGTAGCTACTAAATTGAATCCAAGCCAGGATTCAGACCTCTTGCGTCATGGTTTGACAAAATCCAATCCTGTTTAAGCTAGACTCTCCACCTACTCTGAGCACAGCCCAGGGAGCAGAACATGGCTGCAGAAAATCACAGTCCTGCTGTGTGTCTCACTTCATAGTCACTAACTTCAAGAAACCCTTAATGCTCCTGGCATTTCCCTGCCCAGCGACTATGATATCTTCGCTGCTTTCAGGTCTCTGACATCCTCCCCCATCCTCACCCTCAGTAGATGGCCTTCCTTCCCATTTCATAGAGAAATAGGACCATCAGAAGAGAACATCCTCCAGCTCCCCTTCCCCCCAGCTCCCCAGGTACCTTAAGAAAGTGAAAAGCAGCAGCTCCTGCCCTCCAGGAGCTGGCCTGGTACTATCAGCTGTCCTTGTGTGTTTAGGAACTCAACCAGGCCTTGGTGTTCTGCTGGGTGTAAACCACCTCACAGAACATGAGAATCAGGCAAGGCTACTCTGACCATGATGAACCGAGACAAAAACTAGGTGTTTTGTTTCAGGGGGCAGCAAATTAATACTAAGAGACTGAGATTGCCTTTGCCAATAATTTAACACAGGTTCACTGTGGGATTCATAATAGTTTCACAAGCCAATAGCCTACAGGATAATGTCTCTTAATAAGCCAATAAAAAAAAAAAATAACATGCTCCAAACCAATGACAGATTAATCACACTATTTTTCCAAGCAAGGGGAGATAAAGGAATAAAGTCCAAATTTAATCCAGATGTACCTTCTTATATGAGTTTGCACTCAGGAGAGATGGCTAAACCAACCAAGGGCTGACTTCCAGCTGCCAGCGCAAAATACGAGTCCCTTGTTGCTAGAGCACGTTGCTAGGGAACAACGGTGCCGGGGTTGGTGGGCAGGCTGATCTCCTTCATGGGCCACTGAGCAGACTGAGCAGTTTGTCACGGCTACTGATAAGGGAGTCATCCTTACTACGCTAGGAGCTAATGCCCCAAGGTCTTCGGACAGCTTATTAGGTCTGCAAGGAGTGCCTTGTTGCTTCTCCACATGTTCCTGCTGCTAAGCCCCCCAACAGTGCTGGCCCAGCTGAGCTACCGAGTGCTTATCAATGACAACAGATGAGACGATGACATCCTGACACAACTTACTTCATTCTTATATCAAAACAACAACTTTTTTCTTTTGGTCTTAGTCATAAACAAGTGCATTCGAAATCATATTAAACTAATACATAACACGAGGCCACTCCATCATCTTGTCTATACACAGACAGCACATGGGCGTTGTCCAAACCACAGAAATAACCAGACCCCACCCCAACCCCAATCCTGGCTAGTGTGCTTGACTACTAACACTTGACCAATTATAATTTTAGCCTCACTCCCTATAGATAAGATTTGAGATAAGCAATCATAGAGTTGTCCCTGCTTCCTAAGCAAACCCCAATCCAGAGTGAACCTCAACTTCTGTGGCCCCTCTGCAAAATCACCCAACCAAAAGCCAAATTCTATGATAGGTGCTTTCTAACACCCTGTTACTGAGATGCCCCCCGTTCTCTATGGTGTGCATCCTTGATTGCTGCAATGAATACCTACAGGTGTGCTCCTGGTGCTCTTAGGCTGGAGGGCAGTGACAATCTCCACCCATGTGCTTAAGAACCAACTACGGCCCTGTCAATCAGGAAGAAGCCCTCCATTTGGGCACTGGGTACCATTTCCCCTCACCCACTCAAGGGCCTTGCTCTCAATTCTCCCTTCTCTGCATCATCGACTTTCCCTCTATTAGATCACTAGCACACTGATTGCAGCTAGGGGGACTCCTGAATCCTCTTGCCCTCCAGCTACTGCCCCAAGTCACTATCCTTTAAACCAAAACTCCTCAAAGATGCTCCATAGTTACTCTGTACTTGCTGACTTCATCCTCTCCTTCCACTCTCTCTTGAACCCACTCCAATCAGGTCTTACCCAGCCTCCACTGAAACCTACAAATTGCCAAATTCAAAGGTCAAATTAAAATCGTTATTTTACCAGATCCATGAGCATCATTTGACACAATGGATCACTCCCTCTTTTTTGTTTTGACTATTTTTTTGGAAAGATATAATTTCAAACGTACAGAAAAGCTGTAAGAGTAGTACAAGGAACTCCCTGGCTTTTTCCCAGATTCACCAATTGTTTATATTTTGCTTTATTTGTTTCATCATTCATTCACTCTCTTTCTCACTATACACACATAAACACTTATTTTCTGAATGATTTGAGAGTAAGTTTCAGACAAGATGCCCCTTTACCCTTAAGTATTTTTGTATGCATTTCCTAAGATCAAAGATATTCTCTGACATAAGCACAGTACCATTCCTTATCAAAATCAGAAAACTTAACATCGATGCAATACTATTACCTAATCTAATATCCCTTCTCTACTCTAAAGTTATTTTTCCCTTTGTAAATAAGTAATTTCTTGGGAGATGTTTTGAAACTATGTAAACAACCTCTTCCTTATCAAGCCTTCACCCACTAAGTTTTAGCATCCATTGATGATTTTCTAACTCTATCATTTCTTCTGTATATATTGGTTGGCATTCTATTATAAGGAAGAAATTTTCCTTCTTCTCCATTATTTTATTCATTTATTTATATTGGTAGGGACTCATGGGTTCTTATTTTATTCTGGGTTCTTGCAATGCCTTCCTAAGTGGTCTCCCACCCTTGCCACCAACAGAAATCTATTCTCAGCAGAACAGCAAGAGTGATCCTTTTAAACATAAAATGAAGCAAGTCACTCTTTTCAAAACCCTCAATGGCTAAGCTTAAGTACTTATAGTGCCATGAAAGGCCCTATGTGATCACCCCCCACTACTACTGCCACCGCTCACTTCTCTGATCTCACCTACTATGCTCCCTGCTTTCTCGCTCTATTTCAGCCATACTTGCCTTGAGCACACAGGCAGACTCCAGGCAGGCCTTTCATTCGCTGCACGCTCTGCCAGGAACATTCTCTGTACCTCCAAGCTTGCTCTTCACCTTCTTCAGGTCTTTGTTCAAATGTCACTTTTCGGTGAGCCTTTCTCTGATTCACCCTTTTTAAAATTGTAACCCAAACTCCCTGGCATTCTCTCTCTTCCCTACTTATTTTTCCCCACAGAACTTATTACTATCTGATGTAGTATATATTTTACTTATTTTATTTATTATCTATCTCTCCCCATTAGAATATAAACTCCATGAAGATACGGTTTTTTGCATCTTTTTTTTCATTCCTGTATCCCGGAACCTAGAAAAGTGTCCAGCTCATCATTTGTTGAAAAAATACCCTTTTCATCCAGGGGGTCATGAATAGTCTCAGGAAGTCCAGGAAGCCCCTGAAGTTGTGTATAGTACTGTGCTTGTGGCTCTAGGAGGGAGAATTTCCATCATCTTTATCAAATTTTCTAAAGGGCCCTTTTTTTACCTAAGGTAGGTTAAGAACAACTAGGCTAGAGCATTTTTAACTAGTCTGTCATAGTTATTGATTGCAATAATTGGCATGCTGAGATACAGGTTTCAACTTTCATCAAGGCTGAAATGGGTAAACAGACAAATAAAGGTCTTTCATTGCCTGATAAAGCAAGTAATGCTCAGATATGTCAGCAATATCAGTGACTTCACACCCCTTGCCCCAAATAGTATCTTCTCTGTTGTTGAATCCTGAAAAATATGGATGTCAAATACCATCTGGTTTGCATCTAAAGTGAATAGAAGGCAACTTTAAAAACAATTTTCCGGGGCTGGTCCCGTGGTCGAGTGGTTAAGCTCGAGCGCTCCGCTTCGATGGCCCAGGGTTTTGCCAGTTTGGATCCTGGGCGCGGACATAGCACTGCTCATCGAGCCATGCTGAGGCAGCATCCCACATGCCACAACTAGAAGGACCCACAACTAAAAATATGTAACTATGTAGCAGGGGACTTTGGAGAGAAAAAGGAAAAATAAAATCTTTAAAAAAATAAATAAAAAATAAAAACAATTTTCCATCTCAAGCTGGTCTAAAAATTACACTTAAGACACTACGTGTACAGCAACCAGGAGAATGTGCCTCTCAGATCGCTAACTTCTAGGAATCTAATCGACCATCAGCCCCAGTCACTGTACCCTGAGATCCATCTCTTCATTCACATGGAAGGCATGCTTCCTGCAAGGCTGCTCTCAGCCAATGACTTAACACAGCGGGGACAGCAAGCCAGGCCCATGCCTGGGAGAGAGGGGACTCTCACAGGTGATTCTAGCTCAAAGCCTCGCCAAGCTCAGAACTGGATTTCAATCTAAAGTTCTTTCCTTACCTAGCCTTTCTTCCTTCTCGCTCTCTTCCACCTGGAATCAGACTGCATCCCCGGTCTGAGGGCTCTCACAGCCTGCCAGCTCCTTCCTCACTTTCACTTCTTCCTGTCTTGGTGTCTGCCTCTTGGAGGATCCAGACTAACATAGCAGGTCCTTCAGGATGTAGGTCTATAGGTTAGAAACATTGAAATTACTAGAGCTATTGTTAAAGTAATGAGACTTTCTGGATTTTCTGATATTGTTTCTTTTCTAGATCTATTGTCTGAACTCTAGATCACGTCGTGACTAGTCTCACTGGATTCTTTAATCTGTTCATCCAAGGGTGAAGAGGATCTCTGAACTGTTTGGACCAACACGCCTATATTGAATACCTTGCATTTTAACATTGAGAGCCCATTTTTAACATTCATCATGCTAATTAACAAGTCACTAGAGTCACCAATAAAATCCACGTTTTGACATTCAATATGCTGAGAAGCAAAGCACTGATTTTTGATCAAAATGACAATAGCAGAAAGTCTTGTGGCAGCTACTTTTGCAGTGTAGCCCTTCCTGATGTAAGATGCTCACTCCAGGACTCTTGATAACACATCAGATGACCACCCCTTAAATTAAAGCTTAAATTAATTGACAAATACTTAATATCAGACAAATATACTGAAATATTTCAAAGCAAATTACAGCCTTTGTAGCAGATCATCTATCCCAATGATATTTAGAAAACTGTCACCACAGATTTGAGAGGAGAGGAATGGTGTTTAAAAATGCTATCAAAGTAATTTGAGTGAAATCAAAGTGCTACAATTGCAAAAAGAAACACAACGTATTTAGGGAATGAATAGAGGAAGAAGCAGGTGTGGATGAAGGAAACAAAAGTTTCGTGTCAGTCAGTTAAATTTGAGGTGCATATTAAACATATTTTGGGTGACACTCAGTATCCAACCCTATTACTTTGGAGCGATTCCCCGCTATGTATAGTGTTGCAAGGAACAGAATGTGCTGCCTTCCTCTGTGGAAGCCAAAGCTCATGGGGCAGGCTCCTCCTTCTCTCTGCCTCATGGCAGCCAAGAGCAGTGGCAAGCATGTAGTGGTGGTGTGTCAGTGGCAGCGCCCTAAGAAGGCACTGAGGCAAGACCTTGGCTGTGGTGCCTGCTGCCTCCATTGATTCAAGTTTTCTGTCAATTCTGTGGGCTTTCCAATCTCCTTAAATTAGCCAAAATTGATCTCCACGCTTGTAACCAATAATTCTGATTGACACCCAATTAACATGTCTATTTATAAGTGTGTATATATTAGCCCATCAACAAGACTTTAAGCAAATGGAGGGCTGTGGTCATGTCTTTTGTTTATTTTGTATAGACTCAAATCTCTTTCTCACTCAGTTCAGGGCTCTTTCTCCATGTAGGTTTAAGCAGTGCTTGATTTCCATTACCAAATGATCGACAAAAAAGTTTCCAAATATAATTTGAATGAGGAAAACAAAGTCACGGAGTCCACCATGTTAGCACTTCATTGGCTCTGAAACTTGACCACTGCTTTTTACTAATTTGTAATCAGAGGTATTATTCTTCCCTTTTTCTTTAAATTTTTTTAAAGATTGTCACCTGAGCTAACAACTGTTGCCAATCTTTTTTTTTTTTAATTGCTTTTTCTCCCCCAATCCTCCCAGTACATAGTTGTATATTTTAGTTGTGGGTCCTTCTAGTTGTGCCATGTGGGACGCCGCCCCAGCATGGCCTGATGAGCAGTGCCATGTCTGCGCCCAGGATCTGAACTGGTGAATCCCTGGGCCACCAAAGCAGAGCACACAAACTTAACCACTTGGCCACAGGGCCGGCTATCCTTCCCTCTTAATTCCAGGTCAGTTACACCTTAGACAAGCTAATAGGCAGGTTCAATTACTGATTCAAGAAGACCACTGTTATATTACATGTAGGTTACCTCTAAGCAAAGAATGAGAGAGAAAAGGGAAGGCAGCCTTCTTCTATCTGTAGAAATTATATTGTTAGATATGCTAGGTATCACTTTGTAACCACTCACCTTTTAATAACACTTTACAAAGCATTTTCAACAAACACCATTTAGTCTTATAACAAAAGTTTGAGGCAAGAAGAGCAATTATTATCCTCACTCTACCAATGGAAAAACAGAGGCTCTTGGGGCAAGCCCGGTCGTGCAGCCATTAAGTGCACACATTCTGCTTTGGCAGCCCGGGGTTCGCTGGTTTGGATTCCAGGTGTGGACGTGGCACCGCTTGGCGCGCCATGCTGTGGTAGGCATCCCACATATAAAATAGAGGACGACGGGCACGGATGTTAGCTCAGGGCCAGTCTTCCTCAGCAAAAAGAGGGAGATTGGCAGCAGTTAGCTCAGGGCTAATCTTCCTCAAAAAGAAAGAAAAAAGAAAAAGAAAAACAGAGGCTCAGAAAAGTTAAACGAACCGACCAAGGTCACCTAAACACAAAGGGGCAAAATCAAGACTCAAACTATCAAACAGAAGTTCATGTTGCTAAGCAATGTGAAATGACAAATTGGGAAAATATTTGCAACTTATACCATAGTTAGTTATTATCCCTAAGATATAGAAAGCACCTAAAAACCAAGAAGAAAGAGACCATCAATACAATAAGAAACCAAGGAAAATATATTCATGAAAAGTTCACAGAAAAAGAGATGCAAATGACCCTTAAACTTATGAAAAGATACTCAACATAGCTCAATTATGACAGATTTTAAATTTAAATTAGTCTAAGATGTTAGATTGGCAAAAATCCAAAAGTTTGACACCATTAATGGCATTGAGGTTCTGAGGAAAAAGGTACTCTGATAAATTGCCAATGAAAGGAAAAGTGGTACAACCCCCATGGAGGGGATTTTAGCAATCTCTAGCAAAATTATACACACATTTACCTGTCAAGCCATCAATCCCATTTGTAGGAATCTATGGCAAAGATATACTTGCAGAAATAAAAAATAACTTATGCACAAAGCTATTTGTTATCACACTGTGATAGCAAGAGACTGGAAACAATCCAGGGACTGACTGAATAAACTATAATATAATCATTCAGTATTAGACAGCTGTGAAAAGGAATGAGGAAGAAATTTGTATGCTGATACAGGATTGTGTCAGCCAAGGAGGCATGCTGCTTGCAACTTCCTTGCAAAAATAACTTGCTGTCCAGCTGCAAGGAGTGCACCTTTACTGATACTTTTTGTTTTTCATGTGGATTTAAATTACCATCAGGGGTCACTTGCTTTCAGTCTGAAGAACTTCCCTGTAAAGTAAGTCTACTAGCAGCAAGTTCTCAGTTTTGTTTATTTGGGAATGTCTTTATTTCACCTTCATTATTGAAAGATAGCTTTGCCAGATATGGGATTCTTTGTTGAGAGGTTTTTAATCTGAACACTTATGAATATGTTATCCCACAGACTTCTGGCTTCCATTTGTTTCTGCCGAGAAATCAGCTGTTAATCTTCCTGAGGTTCTCTACTAAGTGATGAGTCATTTTCTTCTTGCTGCTTTCAAGCTTTTCTTCTTGTCTTCACTTTCAGCATTTTTACTACAATGTGTCTGTTTGTGGATTTCTTTGTGTTTATGCTACTTGGAGTTTGTTGAGCTTCCTGGATGTGGAGATTATTGCTTTTTCAATAAATCTGTGAAGTTTTCAGCCATTATTTCTTTGAATATTTTTTCTGCTCCTTTCCCCCATCCTTCCGGTACTCCTACTATTTGTATGTTGGTGTGCTTAATGGTGTCATACATTTCTCTGAGGTTCTACTCATTTTTCTTCATTTTTTTGTCTCTGTTCTTTGGGTTGTATGATTTCTGTCAATCAAGCTGGAGGTTTGCGAATTCTTTCTTCTCTGTAAGTTCAAATCTACTGTTGAATCCCTCTACTGAATTTTCCATGTTACTGTACTTTTCAACTCCAGGATTTCCTTTTTATGTAATAATTTTTTTACCCCATATTGATATTCCTTATTTGATGTGATTGTCATCATACATCCTCTTACTTCTTTAACCATGATTTTCTGTAGTTCTTTGAAAATATTTATAATGGCTACTTTGAAAGCTTTGTCTGTTAAATCCAACATCTGGTCACTCTCATGGGCAGTTTCTGTTGCCTACTTTTTTTTTTTTCCAGTCATACTTTCCTGTTTCTTTACGTTTCTTATGATTTTTTGTTGGAAACTGCACATTTTAGACACTATATTATAGCAATTCTGGGTACTGCCCCCCACCTCTGGGATTTGTTATTCTTATTTGCCTGTTTGTTAGTTTAGTGACCGCTGGGTTATTTTAGTGGAACTATCCCCCCTCAGCCTACAGAGTTAACCCTCTGATATTTCTCCTCAGGACATGCAGCCTTGGGTATGCCCACATCCATCCTGGGATGACAATGATTTGGGCAGGACTCTCTTTGTCTCCTTCCCTGACTACAGCCAGCTATTAAGCTCTTCTAATTGCCAGGCTGTTGCTCTATTTTCTTTTTTCAACAATGTCTCGGGGCATAAATTGTTCCAGAGACTAAAGCAATCAAATTTGAGTTCCTTTGAAGAAATAATTCCTCAGGTTAGTGTTTGAGTTTTGTTCTGACCTCAGGTAGGCTCCTCTCAATTGTCTCTTGCCCCTTGGTTCTCTTAGAAAAACTAGCTGCTGACAATTTAGCCTATATGTCCAATGATTCTACCAATCTCCTCCCAATCCCCTTTCACCATCATCTCCATTCATTTTGAGAGTGCCCTTAAGCTTGAATGTCTTCACATTCTGTTGTAAGTGAAGTCAGTCTGTTGGAAGAGATTGAGGTATGTTTTAGCCCTGCTTTTCTCCCCAGGCAAAATCTCTGAGCCAAGGCACTGGACCTAGAGAGCTATGGACAATGGCACGTTACCCTCTCAGTGATACCACCAATTTAGGTGCTGGGGACTTGGGGAGGAAAGCAGTGACCTTGAAGCTGGGTACCTGAGGGTTACTGTAAATATTCAATAAAAACATGATTACCCTTCAACCTTGCTCTCAACACAGACACAGATGAAAAGAAGTTAATCTTGTTAATTTGCTGTTTTCTTGTTTAACCTGAGGGGTGACTCAAGGGTCACAAGGATTTATGGGCTTGTTTTGCAGAAGAAAAATAATGCTTTTAAGGAAGTTACTGATCACTAGATAACCAGACCCAGTTGCTGCTCTCCATGCCCAAAAGTCTGATTGCCCAAGGGTTTATCTGGAGTGAAAGAAACATGGACTTCCCATTTGTTTCTCTGAAATTCCTCCTCCCAAGCCCCTTAGCTCTATAAAGACCCTCTGCTTTCTTCTTTCATTAAGGCAGATTTGAGACAACCTATCCTCCCACCTTCTCATTTTGGCCAATTCAAATAAAATTTTTTCCATCTCCATGCACTATGCCTCAGTGATTAGCTTACTGTACACTGAGCACACAAACTTGAGATTAAGAGGTTTGATATCAACCTCAGGTCTTTTTGGCTGGCCTCTCTCAGCATGGAACCACCACATTAGCCAGGGCAAGGACAATCAGGGTCCTAGCAGTATTCTTGTTAGGGCATGGCCAAACCAAAGGCTCCATCCTACCTCTTAGTCACACTTGCCTAGAATTTAGCCTCAACAACCAGTAGCTAGGGACAGGATGAGAAACACTAACGTGCTAGCCCTACCTGGAAGACAGCCCTCTGACTGTGAGCTGGGAAGAGAGGGAGCCCTGGGTTACTGGTTGCACAAGTCTGCAGTGAAGGTTCAGTCTCACTGATTTGGGTGGGGGAAGGGAGGAAGCAGGTCTCAGTTCACATACCACAAACTCTCACTGTTTCTACTGAATTTTAATAGAGTTTTTGAATAAATGTTTCTTCATTTGCTAAATGTCCTTAGGACCATTTCCAGAGCTTTAAATGATCATTTTTTGGTCATTTTAACCAGTTTTTCTGGGGAATGGGCCCATGGAGTTCCTTATGCTGTCATTCTGGAAGCTCCTCTAAAACTAATTTTAAGAAAGTGTCACCTATGGAAGGAAGGAATTAATATACTTCTGAATATAATTTTGACTTTGGAACCCATGTAAGTGATTTACATAACTAAAAAACAAAAAAGAAATACCTAAAAATAAATAAACAAAGCAATCTAATTGTATATCAGGTTGGCGGCATAACAACACAGAAAAAATCATTCTTAAGTAACCCAAAAACACAGTATTTTGACTGTACATACCTAGTAGCATATATCTAATGGTGTGCTGGGGTTAGTTTACTGCAGCTAAATCAAACAAATTATGTTAATGTCATTAGGAATCAAGATTTTTGATATAGTGACATTTGATATAAAATCAAAGAAATTAAGTAAAAACTCTATAATTTTACACTTGAATTGGAAATATCAGTATGAATTTGTAATTTATTTTACCTTAAAATATATATATTTCTTAGCTCTGTCCACCAAAAAGGCTTAGAACAAGCCTCGAGATCTAACTCCCATGTGATAGGAAATGCAGGGGATAGAGGAACTGGTTAAATGATACCATGAAGATGCACTCAGCTAAGTCCAGAATCTGGGAAATTCTAGAGGACAAATGACCTAATTTCTTCCACAAATAAATGGCAAGAAAAAGGAGGCAAAAGAAACCATTAACATTTAAAAGAAACTTTAAAGAATTATACCAAATGCAATGTGTAAACATTTTTTGGATCCTAATTCAAACAAACCAAGTACATATGACATACTCCAGGAGTAATCACAGAAATTTGAACATTAAGCAGTAATTCAATGATAGTAATAAGTAATTGGATGTTATAACAAATCAGGTTCTATTAAAGAATTATTGTTAACTTTTTCAGGTGAGACGATAATACTGTAGTTTTTTTAAGAGAGCTTTTTAAGTTTTTAATTTTATATTTTGATTTTCTGACTTGAACAAGTAAGCTTCAAAAAATTATGAGATGAACAGGAAAATTTGAACCGTGACTGGATATTTGATGATATTATGAAATTATTGTCTTTTGATGGTAATAATATTATGGTTGTACTTTTTAAAGTCCTTATCTTTTATATTTATATACTGAACTGCCCACTATCGTTATGTAATGGTGAGTTTTTTTTTTTTTTTTTTTAAAGAAAAGATCCTTAAATGCTTCCAGAAGTGTGTATGGATAAAATGACATTGTGTCTGGAATTTGCTTTAAAATAATCCAGGGTTTTATTGTTGCTTTTGGAGGGGCAGAGGTTATAGGTGAAACGAGATGGACCAGCTATTACTAACTGTTGAAGGTGAGTGATGATTATACACAAAGGTTCATTAAATGTTTTCTCAACTTTCACGTACATTTAAAATTTCCCATTATGGGAAATTTTTAAAAAAAACAAAAAGTTCTACCCACTGTTCTCTAAAGATGGAATAACCTCTAAGAAGAGGAGTTGTAGGAAGCCTTGATGGGTGGGAAGAACAAGCCAGGAACCTCTGGAGAGGGCAGGTCTATGGAGGGTACTGCTGTGGGGGACCTCTAGCGGAGTTGTGATCAAGACCTAGCTGTAGAATGTGTCTTCTTGAGCTCTTCTTAGCCAGGCAAGTGTCAGATAAACCAGGTTCAAGTTCCAGTGTATAATACTTTGCTAAATCAGACCCCCACATGACCAAATCCACCTCATTTTTCCACTTCCGTAACATTAGTCTGTCTCAGCCATCCTACAACACCCAGCTCAAGTCCCACCTCTTCTTATCTCATGGCTAGTAATAGCCCTTCTTCCATATATTTTTTTTTCTTTTTCCTGTGAGGAAGATTGGCCCTGAGCTAACATCTCTTGCCAATCTTCCTCTTCTTGCTTGAAGAATATTGTCGCTGAGCTAATACCTGTGCCAATCTTCCTCTATTTATGTGGGCCCTGGGCACAGCATGGTTTGATGAGCAGTGCTAGGTCCGCGCAGGATTTGACCTGCGAACCCTGGGGCCACCACAGCAGGGCACGTGAACTTAACCACTGCCACCAGGCCAGCCCCAGCTTTCTTACATATTCTTATCACTCATTTTGTCTTCTCATTTGTTCCCTCATGTTGTTACTTGACTGTTTCCTGATACATCTTTTCCCAACCTCAGTCGTGCTCCTAAAACCAGGGGCCATTACATATTTTAAAATTTGTCTCTGCATAACAATAATACTATCCACAAAGTTGGAGCTCAATTAATACTTGAATAAGTAAAGGCTTTGAAGAGGCCAAAGAGTAAATTATGGTTTATTGAGCAAAGCGGTCAGGGTGGGGTGGGGTGAGGGGCAACGGTTCCTGATTTCTCTCTCGTGGGAGTTTCAAAAACCCCACAGACACGGCACTTCTATTCCTGTTATGAAGCTGCTGGATATTTCGACCACCTCGAGTACATCGAGCAAAAATCAGTGCATCTGGCACTGCACAGAAGCTTGAAATATCTTTTTAAAAGTTGGAATATAAACCGAATGTGTCTTTTCCCCTTATGGTTGCAATCACCACGTGCAGTTTCCGCACACAGCAGCCCGGGCTTTTCACTCGCACGTCCAGCAGGCTATGCTGTGTAAGAGAACACACCTGCAATGCTTGTGTGAGTCCAGCACAGGCAGCTTCAGATTTTAAGCAGATATTCCGGGTATCCCCAGAAGAGTAAAGTGGAATAGAAAGAGCGGAGACTCGTGATCTCTAGTGTGCTGCTATGAACTCTGATTCAAAGGCACATTGCTTTTTCCTCTTAAGGCACTGCAAGCTTAAACTTTTAGATTTAGTGACTGAAAGAGATTCATCCCAACGAAAGAATAGAAATTACAAAAACATACGCAGGAGCAAAGCATCAAGGAGAATATTTTTGTTTAAAAACATTACACGGAAAACAAAAAGCGGAGCAGTAAATGTTTTCACTTCGGGCGCTCTGGTCCTCACCGGTTCCTGTCACCATCTTACCCAGAGAACTGGTGCGGGAGAGGGAAGGAGGAGAGGGAGCCACCGCAGGCTGGGGACGGTGCCTCCAGCCGGCCCGAGCCTCCCCAAGCGGCCTGGCCGGCTGGGCGCCACCGAGCGCGGACCTCCGGCGCGTCCTAGAGCGGCCGCGCGCGGACACGGCCGGCGGCGCACTTCCGCCTGCGCCCGTCGCTGCCCCGTGGCCGGCTGCGCCTCCCTCGGCTCCTGCCGGGGGCCTCGGGGAGCTGGTGAGTGGGGCAGGGCGCGCCGGCGGGGGCGGGCCAGGGGCTGCGCCGCCGCGGCCTCCCCCGCGTCGCCGTCGGGGCTGAGCCGCGCGGGCGGGCGGTTCCTCCCGGCTCGCGGGCGGGGCCAGAGCCGAGGACCCAGGCCCGGGGAGCGCGGGGGACCGAGGGCGCGCCGCGTCCCCTCCTCGGGGCGGGAGCCTCCGGCGCCCGGCGCTCCTGCCGCCGCCGCGTCTCCCTTTGGGAGCCTGACCCTGACTTGGAGGAGGGCCTGGGTTCGCTGGTGATGGGAGACCTGGCTTCTGGCCCTGACTCTGCCTTGGCCGCCCACTCTATTTCTGCTTTCACGGTTCTTTCATCTGTAAAATTGAGGGTGGCAGTAACTGCTCTGCCTACACCACAGGGTGATCCCAGGGTTGGCACTCCTTGCCGGAAAAGGGGTTCTCAACCCGCTGCCTTTAGAATCGTTTGGCAAGCCTTCCAGTTGCTGAGGCTGAGAGTCACCAGGTGATTGTGATATGCAGCCAGGACTGAGAGGCGCTGGCCCAGTGTCAAGAGACAGTACTGTGGTCGTGTGCTGGGTTCTCGCCCAGAATATGCACTTCCTCCAAGGTGGATCATAGTCATGAGAAAGCAAGCGGCTGGGGTTTTTTGTCTAAGAAGAAAGGGACCAAATGTAGTTTGGTCACTTTTAATTTCTAGTGTCTAAAGGGGTGTATGTCGATGAAATTGACCCATTGATTAAATACTGATTACTTGCCAACCTAGTGGAATGGTTTTGATTATTTGGCTTCCTTTTAAACGTTTTGTATGGGAAACTTTCAAACATATACAAAAATGGATAGTGTACCATTTTTCATGATCAATCTTTTTATCTGTTACCCTCACGGCCACTGGATTATTTTAAAGCAAATCTGATTGTACCATTTCATCCATTAAATACTTGTTTATGTTTATAAAACACAACTCCTTTTTAAAACAAAGCCATTATTAATATAATAAGCATTTAATGTTATCATCTATCCAGTCAGCGTTTACATTTCCCCAGTTGTCTTTCCCCCCCCCCCCCCATTATCAGTTTGTCCAAATCAGGATCCAAACAAACTACACATGTTACATTTGGTTGAGGTCTCTTTTAATCTCTTTATCCCCTCCTTCTTTGTTTTGCTTTTCTCCTTGTTTTTTACTTGTTGAAGAAACCAAGTCATTTGTCCTGTAAAGTTTCCTACATGCTGGATTTTTGTTTTTCCATCCTGGTGATGTCCTTTAATAAACTGGTATTGAGATTGCAGCCTTTTTCAGATTCAGGTTCACTTTTTGGCAAGAAATCTCATAGCATTACTGTGTACTTCATTTGCATCACATTATGCGTTAGATAAGGTCTTGTCTCTCTTTGTGGTGTTGAGATTGATCAGTGAGCCTTTTCAGTACAAATTGCACCGCAGGGTAACTAAATAATTGAGTGGGAAATTACACAAGGATGCCAGCTAATAACTGCAGAAGGAATGAAAGAACATCACCTTTTGGAAACCCCCAATGAAATAATGGATCCTGACAATGATCATTAGCGGCTGTTAACATCAGAAAAAGACAGCCAGACAGCGTGCTTCTTGATGGAGGTACCCAATACCACTTAGCAGGTGTTCTTGGATGATGGGTGGGGGATATAGATGAAAAAAGATTAGCCGTGAGTTGATAATTGTTGAAGCTAGATGATATGTATGTGGCAATGCATGATGCTAATCTCTCTACTTTTGTATGTGCTTGAAATTGTTCATAGTAAAAAGTTTTTTAGAAAGATTGCTTGGTTGACTGGTGTGTTCGGGTCAGCCTGATCCATCCATTAGAGTTCTCTGTTAGCCTTTCACTAAGTGGTTCTCAAATCTGACTGCATGTTAGAATAAGGGAAATAATTTCTTCTTTTAATACTAAAACATATGTCTCACTAGCAGAATTTAATTTTTCTGGGATGGAGCCCAATCACTGATATGTTTTAAAAGCTCTTCAGGTGATTCTAATATGCTCCAGGGTTAGGTACCACTGGCCCAGATCCATTATTTGTTAGGGATTGCAAAGTGATTATATTTTATTCTTCCTTCTGCATTTATTAACTTTTAATGTTTTTAAGTTTCTACATTGTTTATTCTCACCTCTCTTGCAAACTGCAGTCCAGCAGGAAAGCCTCTGCAAATTAAACAACTGAATTATCAGAGGAAGGCTTGATCTTGGAAGTAAAAATGTGGAGTAGCCCATGAAGGCACACTGGCAATAACCTCAAAGCTTGTGCTTGGGGTGGAGACATACCACCTGTGTGTGTGAGGTGTGTGTGCATGAGGAGGGTGGGGAGCTGACTGTGTCCCCAAATGGAAAGAAAGATTAGGTGATGTGTAATTAGAAAAGCATGTTCAGCCTTATGACATATTTTTTAAAAATCATCATTTGAAAAACAGTAAGGGGCTGGCCTGGTGGCATAGTTGGGTTCACACGCTCTGCTTCAGCAGCCCAGGGTTGTTGGGTTCGGATCCCAGGTGCAGACCTACACACCACTCATCAGGCCATGCTGTGCAGCGTCCCACATACAAAATAGAGGAAGATTGGCACAGATGTTGGCTCAGGGCCAGTCTTCTTCAAGCAAAAGAGGAAGATGGGCAACAGATGTTAGCTCAGGACCAATATTCCTCACCAAAAGAAAAAAAATTAAAGAAATTAAATAGATAAATGCTGCTGATTGCAACCAAAAACAACCCAATGATTTAAAAGAAAAGTTAATAATCCCCCCTCCACCACCATTTTAATTACCCCTGAGATAACCAGTGTTAACAATATGCTATGTATCCTTCCACACGAGACTTTCTCTGTCTTATATTTGTAGGGGTTTGGGGCATTGCTATAAAAATGAGATCATGCCATAGCTATCTGTAACTTTTCTTACTGTCATCCCTTCAGAACAAGAGTTGCAGACCGGACTTAGCTGCAGAATAAATAGTTCATGGTATAAATATACAATAAAATATTCGAGTGTTTCCCTATTGACATATACTCAGATTGCATCTATATTTTAGCCACCTTAAAAGTATCACAATAAACATCGTTGTACATAGAACCTTTTTTTTTTAGGGTCGATTCCCAAAAATGGAATTGCTGGGTTAAAGTGTTTTATCGTTAGCTGCATCATTATTATTGGTAATATGTATTGCCAGATTACTTTCCTAAAACATAATAGCAACTCACACCTCCATCACTAGTAACATGTGACAGTACAGTTGTTCCCTTGTCCTGGTTAGCACTAGCTAGTGTTAATATTTGCCAGCTGATGTGTGAAAAACGGTGTCTCTTTGTTTCTTTAATCTGCATTTCTTTTAACTACCTGGAGACTGAGCACTTTTTATGCTTATTGGCTTTTTGGATCTCTTCTGTCCGTTTCCTGTACATATCTATTGCTTATTTTTCTGTCAGTTATTTTTGTTTTTCAAATGCATTTGCATGAACTTTTTCTTAGGGGCATTAACCCTTTATCATACAATGCAAACAGTTTTCTCCAGGTGTTTTTTTGATCTTTTGACTTTATGAGTCTTGATATATGAAAGTTTTTATGTTGTGAAAATGTCTATTTTTTTAAATTTGTGAGTTTCCTATCTTGCTAATAAGGGCTTTCTCATCCCCAAAGCGATATATATATATTCTCCTAATTTTTCTTTTTGGTGAGGAAGATTGGTCTGGAGCTAACAGCCATTGCCAATTTTCCTCTTTTTGCTTGAGAAAGATTGGCCCTGAGCTGACATCTGTGCCAATCTTCCCCTATATTTTATGTGCGACACCACCACAGCATGGCTTGATGAGTGATGTGTAGGTCCAACCCCGGGATCCCAACCCATGAACCCTGGGCCGCCAAAGCACTGCACACAAACTCAACCACTACACCACCAAGCCAGCCCCTCTCCTAATTTTTTTGAACGTTTTATTGCACCTTTTACATTTAAATTTCTAAACCATGTGGAATATATTTTTATATATAATGCAAAGTGAGAATCTTGCTTTATTTTTTTCTGCAAAAATAGCCAATTATGTCAGTGCTGTTTATTAAATAAACCACTCTTTTAATGCTTTTGTTATATATTGATTCTCATACATAACTGGGTTTATTTATGGACCATCCCTTCTCTTCACCTCTATTTTTGTGCCAATATTATTCTCTTTTAATTATACCTGATTAGTGTAGTAAATGTTAAAATCTGGAAAGATAAGTCACTGCTCACTACTTTAGGTAATTTTCTTGCCCATTCTCAGACATTTATTTTTCCTTCCATGTGACCTTTGGATTGTTTTTTGTTCCAAGATAAATCCCATTGGAAATCTGAAAGAATTTGCATTCAATGGATCTACATTATAAAAAGAGTAACATTTCTGTGTTATTAAATCTTCCCATCAAGGAGCATAAGGTGTATTTCCATTTCTTTGGGTCTTTTAGGTCCTGTTCCTTTCCTATTAACTTTATTTCTAATGATTTTATAAGGTTTTTTTTCCTCTTGTGAATGAGATTTTTTTCCCATTTCTATTTTTATCTGGTTATTGCTAGGACTTAGAAAAGTTATTGATAGTTTTTTTTTTTTTTCTGCTTTAATCTCCCCAAATCCCCCCCTGGTACATAGTTGTGTATCTTAGTTGCAGGTCCTTCTAGTTGTGGCAAATTATTGATAGTTTTGTATATTGTATATTCAGCTCTCTGTCAAATTTTCTTATTTTAGTACTTTTTCTTAAAATTATTTATATGTTTTCCTCCTTGCCATCAGTGTGGATAATCTAAATTGGTTATGTGTAAGTTTGAGTTTATTCTCATTTATTCTATTTGATGTACATCTCCCATCACGGAAGTATATCAGAGATAGCAGATGTGCTCAGAAACAGTGAAAGGAAAAAGAGCGATGCCAGGAGCAGAAATCTACACTTTCAACAGGTTATTGCTGATCACTTATAATGGCAGAAAGCTGAGTCCTAACCAGTCATAGAGCCTGTCATTTAGGGGAGTGAGCCATTCACTCCGCTGTACTCTGAGGGGTCAGCAGTCCTGTAGAGTGTTGTAGAGCACTGCTGTATTTATGATCGTTCAGAGAAAGGGCTGATCACCATGGGCACCAGAGATACCACTCAGTCAGCACAATTAAATCCTGTCTCTTGCCCAGAACCTCAGCTAGAGTTGTTATTGTTTAGTGTTGATTAGAAGGACTTTTTAAAAAAATTAATGAGTGGAAAGTACAGAGAGTTCCTGTATACTCCCTCACCCTGCCCCCCAGTTCCTCCTATTGTTACCATCTTGCATTAGTGTTGTATATTTGTTACAGTTGTTGAACCAATATTGATACATTATTATTACTAAAATTTATATTAGGGTTTATTCACTCTTTGTGTTTTACAATCTATGTGGTTTTTTTGGTTTTTGTTTTTAAATAGAGGAAGGCTTTTTTTTTTCCTTCCCCCAAAGCCCCCCAGTACATAGTTATATATTATGGTTGTAGGTCCTTCTAGTTCTGCCATGTGGGACGCCGCCTCAGCATGACCTGATGAGCGGTGCTAGGTCTGCACCCAGGATCTGAACGGGCAAAACCCTGGGTTGCCAAAGCAGAGCGCACGAACTTAACCACTCGGCCATGGGGCCAACCCCCAATCTATGGTTTTAACCAAAGTATAATGACATGTGTCTATCTTTACTGTATCACACAGAATAGTTTCACTGCCCTAAAAGTCCCCTGTGCTCCACCTATTCATCCTTCCCTACCTCCCCGCAAACCACTAGCAACCACCCACCGTCTTTTTACTGTCTCTGTAGTTTTGCCTTTTCCAGAATGTCATATAGTTGGAATTCAACTATGCTTTTTAACTGACTGGGTTTGGCTGTTTTTTTATTTGTTTGTTTGTTTTTGTGTGTGTGAGCAGTGACGCAAGGTTTGGTAACTTGTGGTTTTAACTGATTAAGAGTTATTAAAATCTTCCTTTGGATTTCTATGGAAAACTGTTGGAGAACAGGAATCCAGACTATTCTGAATAACCAAAAAATAAATAACAGTAAATCTCACAGGAACCTGTTTTTGGTGATTTTGAGCATTGACGTGAAGTAATCCCTGGGTGATCTTTCCTTTGCAGGGTGGAAGATGTCTATGGATGTGACGTTTCTGGGGACAGGCGCAGCATACCCATCCCCAACTCGGGGTGCCTCTGCTCTGGTCCTTCGGTGTGAGGGCGAGTGCTGGCTCTTTGACTGTGGGGAAGGAACCCAGACACAGCTTATGAAAAGTCAACTTAAAGCAGGTTAGTGTGATTCAGCTATCTCGTTAAGACTGTCTCTTGTTCTGCTTCATTTTCTTGGCTCTCCTTGGGCCTTTGCTAAGAAATAGTCCTGACAGTTGCATCCCACTTCAGTGCTGGAGCCCTGGAAGACTTGGAGGGCTCTTGGTCATCTGGCCACGCCCACTGAACTTTATTCATCTATTTATTTACTTTCCATCCATCCTGTAAATGTTGAGAGCAAGGATTTATATAGGCTCAGGGGATAGAGGATGGAGTGGGATACATCAGGCGTATTAGATGGACACTGCCCAAGCAAAGGAATGGCGTACATACTTATTTCCCCCGGGAGCTAGTTGTAAGTATCATGAGAGAATGTGAAGGGCAGTAGATGTTCACAGGAGGGAGATACTCTTTTCCACTTGGGGTTATCGGTGTAGGCATCTCAGAGAAGGTGACCTGTGAGTTGTTGAAGGAGGAGGAGGACTTCCCTGGGTTGGGGAGAAGAAGGGCATTCCAGCCAGAAGGAGTGGAGTGAGCAGAGGCCCAGCACCAGGGAGACGGAGGAGTACAGTGGTAAAAAGCCTCGGCCCAGAGCCAGGCAGACCTAGGCTCCAGTCCCAGCTCTGTCTTTGCTTGTGACTTTAACAGGTTAGCAAACTTAAGCTTTACTTCTTCATCTTGAAAATGGGTATAAAAACTCTACTTAGAAATGATGTTATGAGAATTATGTATAATAATCCCTTCTCTGTGTGGTTGTCTCCTCATCAGTTAAATCTTAGCTTAAATGCCATCTCTTCAGAGGCTTTCCCTGAACCTCCAGGATTAAGTCGTTCCTCCCTCACCCTAGGCATTTTGCTGCTCCACCCTATTTTTGTTGACTTCTTAGCATCATCAATATCTAAAATTATGTTATTTAAATAGTTGTTTCTCTGTACACTGTTTCCCTGTACTAAGCTTACTGGTCACTTATGTACCTAGTAGATGCCTAGTAAATATCTGTTCAGTTAATGCTGGAATAAGACGTTCAGCACTTAGTACAGTGCCTCTCACTCACTAGGACTGATACATGGTAGTCATTGAAGTTATTATTCCTATGACTCAACACAGTGCATGGCATTTGATGACTAAAGGAAAGATAGTTCTAGCACCCAAGGATCTCTTGGTCTAGTGGTGGAAACTGACATGCAGACAGTCATAGTGTAATGTGATAAACAGAATAGCTATCACATGGGTAATGTGATAAGTAGAATTATGGAGGTGTTTTCCAAGTACTATCGGAGCACAAACGAGGGGGACACTAACTACCTGTATGTTCAGAGAAAGCATCCCAGAGATGGTAACAGTTGAGCTAGGATCTAAGAGATGAATAGAAGTTTCTCTGGGGAGAGAAGAAGGAATGGACATTCAAGGAACAGACAACAAAGTAGGCAACAAGTAAGGGGGTTTCCATGAGAGACATGACATGTTTGGGGAATATTAAGCCATCCAGAGCATGGCGTAATTGACTAGGATAGATGGGAGATAAGAATGCTGAAAAAGTAAGTAAGGGCAGACTGTGAAGTCTTCTGTGGCATACTACGGTGTTTAGGCCTTGTTACAGTCATGCATTGCTTGACGATGGGGATGCGTTCTGAGAAATGTGTCATTAGGCCCACGAACATCATAGAGTGTACTAAAGGGGAACAAAATTTGCCACCCCCAAATGTGTCTCTTTTATGTGAGGATTATTCTAGGCTGATTATTTTTAAGAAACAAAGACTCTGAATGTTTTTTTTCTTACGCCCCCTTAACTGCCTTATAGAATTCAGATTAAAAAAACTTGTCTCAGGAGGCAAGCTATCACCTTAGCATAATATAAGCTAGGTGGTAAACAGGGAGGAAGCTGGAAAAGGCTGTTGGTTGGGCTCCCCCCTGGGTTCTTCTGTTTCTGTGTGGCCAAACTTGTTTTCCAAATGTTTGCTCCTTTTCACCTACCTGTGGATTGCCTTCCTTCTCTTTGATGTCACTAACTCTCCCCTCCCCCAGCATCTTTTGTCTTTAGCTGAGGATGGTATTTAAGGTGAGTCCTTTGGCCATTTCGGTGAGTTACTCTGTTTTCCAGGGTTTCTTCCACATATACATGTTATTAAACTTTTGTTTTTCTCCTGTTAATCTGTCTCATGTCAATTTAATTCTTAGACCAGCCAGAAGAACTGAGAAGGGTAGAAGAAGATTTCTTCCTCCCCTCTACAGTACTTACACAAACCTAGATTGTACAGCCTACTGCACACCTAGCTATATAGTACTAATCTTATGGGACCACCATCATATATGCGATCCATCATTGACTGAAACATCATTAGGTGGCACATGACTGTATTCTATTGGCAATAAGGAATCATTAAAAGTTTTCAAGTAGGGGAAAGACATGGTCTGATTTGTGTTTTAGGACAGAGTTTTCCAATGGCAAATGTGTTGGGAGAAAGAGAATAACATCAAGGAGACCAGTTCAAGGCAGTTGCCTTCATCTGAGAGAGAAAGAGAGGATGAGGATGTTGAAGCAGGAAGTAGGGATGGGGATGAAGATGAGAGACTCAAGTTAAGAAGTAACTTGTAGAGCCAGCAGGAGGTGGTGACTGATGAATGTCTAGGATGTGAAGAAGTGAAGCATTATTATAAGTTAGAGATGGTGATGTCCTGGACCTAGAGAGGGAGTCAGGAAAAGAGCGGTTGCAGGAAGGAACTAATACTGCATTTCACTTGGGACACATGGCCTTGTGATATATACAGTTCAACCTTAATTATCTGCTTTCTTCTGTTGAAACCCTGAGGTGAGGGCAAGTACTACGCTTTACTTCCCTTGGATCACAGAGGGGTTTCCTTTATGAGAATTCTCAGGGTAGGCACAGGCCAGGGTGGAAGCTGTAATATTTAACATTGTAGAGAGTAGGAATTGAAGTGGCAGAGTGATTAATAGAAACCAGAAACCGTTAAATGTGGGTACCAGAGGTTTGGGTGCAGGGATAAGTCTTTACTTTTTATTTAATAGCTGTATCAGTTATCTAATGCTGCATAACAGATTACAAATTTAGTGGCTTATTTGTATTTCCTCTCTCACAGCTTCTCTGGGGCAGGGAGTTCAGGCCTGGCTTAGGTGGGTTCTCTGCTTCAAGGTCTCACTAGGCTGCAATCCTGTTATTTGCTAGGGCTGAGGTCTCATCAGAGGCTCATCTGGGGAAGTATCTGCTTCAGAGTTCACTCAGGTTGTTGGCAGCATCCTTACAGTTGTAGAACTGAAGCTGCCCACAGCTCCTAGAGGCCTCCTGCAGTTCCTGGTCATATGGGTTTCTGTTTCATGGTAGCTTTGCCTATTTACTGCCAGCAAGGGAGAAGGAAACTCATGAGCAAGTCTGCTAGCAAGATGGAATCTTATAATGCAACATAATCACATTGCATCCCTGTGCCAGGTTTTACTGGTTAGAAGCAAGTTACAAGTCCCACCCACACTCAAGGGGAGGGAATTACAGAAGCACGAGAACACCAGGAGGCAGGGGCCATGAGTACCACTTTAAGTCTATCTGCCTCAATTCCTTTTCTCTAATATTTTATATTTTATAGCTGTTTTATATCTTTTTAAAGTAAATAGTTTGCAAAGCTAAGCCTGGCAAAATAAATAAATAAAATAAAGCCTAAGGGAACCTTTAGTTTATTAAATTTTTATTGGCTTAAAAAAGGAAATTCCCGGCCTCAGAGAGGAGGGTGAGATGGTAATCCTAGAACTTATCTATTACTCGCTAGCGCTTCAGAAGCCCCCAGTCTCAAACTCGAACGCAGCATCCTCAATACATCCTGGTTTCTCTCAGTAACCCCATATGGACCTATGGACCATTGAAACTCTTTCAGCTTGTACTACCTCCTGGGGTAGTAATATTTTGTGAGTTTCATAAAGAAGTACTTTCTATTTATCTAAACATACTTTCAAGCTTCCATGGTCCTAATATGCGAGCATCTGATTTATAGGCATAGGCTTGCCATGTCTATTTCTTTTATAATTTTAAAAAGTGAGTGTAAGCCTTCCTTTTTTCCCTCAAAAATGATTATAAAAAATATAGTTTAAAAAATGATTACAAAAAGTATACATGCTCATTGTAAAAGTTCAAACAAAGCAGAAAAGTATGAATAAGAAGAGCCTAAATCCCCCCCCATAGGTAAATTTTCTGTACATGTAGATATGGTAATGGAGGGGGTGTGTGTGTGTGTGTGTGTATAATTGTGCATAAATGGAATCACCCAATACTTGGTGTACCCTGCTTTCTTCCAGCTGAACACTATATAGGAACAGTATATTGCAGACATTTTCCTATGGCAGTAAATATACCTGCATCATCACTTAGAGGATGCTTAGTGTTTCGCTCCTCTGGGGTTGACCTGTTCCCTGGTAACTTTCTTATTCTCAAGTGAGACAGAACTCATGCATTTTTCTTTCCTCATTTGATACCTTTGATAATTGTGGTTGCCATTCCTTCTCCCTCTGGAATCAAGTTTCAAGAAAAATGAAATGTTTGTCTTCCTTGAAACTGTGATAACTGTGGGAAGCAGTTTTTTCCTTACTTAACTTGTCGCGCTTGCTTTGGGTTCACAGATTGTTTGGTGTTCAGTTTTGGCTGTTTTGCAGTAGATAGGGAGAGGGACCAGAGAGTCTGACTCGGCAATTTTGAGGTCAAAGTGAGATCAGGACTCAACAACCGTTGTAGTTCTTTTGTCTACAGAGGTCTCAGGTCACACTCAGGGGTGCCTGGGCAGCCCAGACAGCAGGAATAGGGAAATGAAAAGGTTCTAGAAGTCAAGAAACAGCAAAACCGAGGACTAAAAAGAGAAAAACAAAAAGGAGTATATTGAAGAAACTTCTAGAGTGCCTTCTGGGGATTCCCAAGGCCCAAGATCAGCCTCTGCCCAGTCTTTTGTTGTGTGCCATGAGGGCCTGGGTTTGGTGTAGTAACTCTGGGAAGACTTGCCTGGAGAACACTTTGCCTTGATGTCAGAGAACAAATTACTTTACAATAAACTATTCCTGTTCTTTTATGGTATCAGTAAACTGTTCCTCTTCTTTTATGGTATCAAATGTTTGAAATAGGTGAGCCATGAGCTAGGACTGGGAGCCTCTGTTATACTAAAAATGTGTTAATTGTGATTGTTACTTTTAAAATGACTTACGGTGCATCTCAGAAAAATGCTGATGTGGCATCCTGCCACATACCAGCAGTAAATTCAGTTTACTATTGGCTACATCAAGTTACAACCTAAGCCAATATACATTGAAAAGGCTGTTGTGTTAGTTCAGACTGAAAGGAAGGCATGGGCCCAGGTACCTTTATGGAACACCGTAGGGGATCTCCCCTCTGATCTACATTCTGGGATCTATTGCCCACCTCCTCTCCTCTCCCTGTCCCTTTCCTACCTCCCTTTTTCTCCTGCCTCTTTAACCTCACCCAGACAAGCAGGCTCTGACTTGGTTAGTTAATCTCTGTCCAGTGTAGAGTCCTTAAAAGGCAATTTTGGGTTCAGGCACTGGTCCAGTCAATTGGAGCCAGGGGAACATTTGTTTTGCTGAAAGTACATATTTGCTATTCTCAGAGTGAGCAGTAGGGGGCAGTGTAACTGCCAGATGCTTTGACACTTGAGGCCTAGCTAGTTATTTAAGTGAATTATTTTGGTACACTTCCCTATTCCTTTTTTTTCTTTTTCTTTTTTTGTTTAGTAAGAGGATGTGTAGGAAAATTCTCAAAACTGTAACACTATGTAATTTGAAGATGTTTTATGAAAAAAGTTATATCTTATTAAAACCATCTAGTGAAATAAAGCCTGTCTTTCTCGCTTCTGGAATCACGTAGAAAAATGTAAAGAAATAAGTTTATGGTGATAAGTAGAGCTTGTAAATTCATTTTACTGCTTTCTATGTAAGTTGTTATGCATGTTTCAAGTAGCTTTGTATGGGTTTATTTCTGAAAAATTCCCAGATTTATTTCTTTGTCTCCATCAAAAGGGAGAATTACCAAGATCTTCATCACGCATCTTCATGGAGACCATTTCTTTGGCCTTCCTGGCCTTCTCTGCACAATCAGCCTGCAGAGTGGCTCCACCGTCACCAAACAGCCTATCGAAATCTACGGCCCTGTAGGGCTGCGGGACTTCATCTGGCGAACCATGGAACTCTCTCACACAGAGTTGGTCTTCCCTTACGTGGTCCATGAGCTGGTACCTACAGCAGATCAGTGTCCTACAGAAGAACTGAAAGAATTTGTACATGTGAATAGAGCAGACAGCCCTCCCAAAGACGGACAAGGAAGAACTATCCTATTAGACTCAGAAGAAAACTCATACCTTCTGGTTGATGATGAACAGTTTGTTGTGAAAGCATTTCGCCTCTTTCACCGAATACCCTCCTTTGGGTTTTCAGTCATGGAGAAGAAACGCCCAGGTAAACTCAATGCCCAGAAACTGAAAGACCTCGGTGAGTGTTTTTTTGCCCCCTTCTCATCAATCGAGCTGTTGTTAACTGAGGCTGTGGGAAGTCTCATAGTAGCCTTCCTTTGCTGTCTCTCAGGCCTAAAACTGACATTTTCTCCACTTACTTCATTTGCTCAAAGTTTGCTTATTAAGAGAAATTCTTAGGGCCAAAAGATGCTATTCAGAGCAAAAACCAAGTATATATTTGAATCCTCTCTTCAGTTCTCTGGATGCACATTCTTAGTCAATTATCTTCAGCTTAAACGATCTTGGTTGGCAGGGTGGTGTTATTGTCTTAGGTCTAGGCTTTTCTTTTTTCATGTCTTCCTTTTCAAATATGTTTCCAGTGACATCTTTGGCCTGAGAATTTTTGCCATAGCTCTTAACCTTGCACCTGCACCCAATTACTGTCAGGATTTTCCTTCTCTATTGACTTTGCCTCTTCAGTCAACCATGATTAAGTTAAGTCAGTGATCAGAACATTGCTCCTTAACTAGTTTTACATACCTGGGTTCATCACCCTTGGAAGCGAGTACACAAAGATGGGCTTGGCCCATCTGAGGCTTCATACCTCCTCTATGGTGAGCCATCGTGTGTGAGGGGGTCTTCAGCACCTCTCTCGAAGCAGCATCTGTGTCCCTTATTCCTCCAGCATCACCACTGTCCTTGGCATGACCATCACAAAGCCTGTAAAAAGCATGGCATTGTTTTTGTGTATTTGTTTGTTTCTTTATGCAATCTCTTCTTTCTTCCCCAACTAAAACAAAGTGGCAAATAATAAGGAAAAGTGACTTAGGCTAAAGATATTTTTATTATTTAAAAACCTTTGGAAATACTGTTGTATTTGGAAACTTTAAACATGATCTATGTTGGAGTTCATGATCACGTTCTATATGTTTGTAGGTATTGTCCAGAGTGATGATCAGGTGTTCTTCTAGACTAATATGAGATTTAAGCCCAGTCTGGTAATGGTGGAACTGCCCCTATCTACAAAGAAAGTTGATTATGTATGATTGCCTCAGATTCTCCTTGATCTTGTGATCCAAACAATCCCCGCTAACAATTTTTTTTGCTAGTCCGTTTGTAGGTAACTTGTCATTATTTAAATGGACTCTTTAATTTTACCGAAAGATCAGCTTATTAAATAAAGCACTGGCAAAAACTGTTATTCCCATGCACAGCAGACAATCGAGACTGTTATCTTGACTGTAATAAGGTCTTAGTGAGACTTAAGAGCTTAAAACTCATCTGACACATGTGTTTGGGAAATGTTTTAAGTACTAGAGCATTGCTAATGTCAATAGCCAACACTGAATTTTTAAAAATGTATAAATATTTCAGTTTTCCACGAGTAGTAAAGTATTTATAACAATTGTGAAAAGAATTGGATGCCTTTTCCATTTGCTATTTGCTGTGCTGTTGAAACAGACTCTCTTAAAAAGTCATAAATTCCATTCCCATGATGTGATTTTATCTGCCTCCATCATTAGGTGTTCCGCCAGGTCCTGCCTATGGGAAGCTGAAAAATGGAATTTCTGTTGTTCTGGAAAATGGAGTTACAATTTCTCCCCAAGATGTCTTAAAAAAGCCTATTGTTGGAAGAAAAATCTGCATTTTGGGTGACTGTTCTGGAGTTGTGGGTGATGGAGGAGTGAAACTGTGCTTTGAAGCAGACCTGTTGATCCATGAAGCGACCCTGGATGACGCCCAGATGGACAAAGCAAAGGAGCACGGCCACAGCACACCACAGATGGCAGCGGCGTTTGCAAAGTTGTGCCAAGCAAAGAGGCTGGTTCTGACTCACTTCAGTCAGAGGTACAAACCAGTTGCCTTGGCCAGAGAAGGAGAAACAGATGGGATTGTAGAACTGAAAAAGCAAGCTGAATCGGTGTTAGATCTCCAAGAAGTGACTCTCGCGGAAGATTTTATGGTGATTGGCATTCCGATCAAGAAATGAAGCCAGTTTTCCTGAATGCATACTGACATGTCTGTGAATACGTTACTGAACCAACAGTCCAGTTTCTTATTGTTGTTGTTGTTGTCGTTTTGGTCTAAAATTATTTGGGTCCTAATAATCCTTAAAAGGATGGAGCTGCGTTGGTGAACTGACTCAGCAGGGAGAGGGAACAAGCTTTTTGATAATAAATCATTTTAAAAAGAAAAAAACCAGCATCCTTTTTAAAGTCTATATTTGACAAAATGATAGACTACTCAGCTATACTTATTGTTTTGTGGCTGCTGCCTCAAATATGAGCCAACACCCCATTCAATCCTGGGCTTAGCTTCTGCCCAGCTTTATTGCTGTTGTTGGCAAAGTACACAGGGCTTGGCCCTCTTGGCTAAAAATGGTATTTTGGCAGTTTGTGTTGAATCTGTTCATGTTATTAACAGAATAAGGAGAAATGTAATGAGACATTGGACATGCAGGATTGAAGCTGGCATGTTAAATCTTGAATTCTTTGCTGGAATACTGAGTACAAGGTTGGGCTAGGTGTTTATCCTTCAATTAATATTTTATTGAACTTTCTGGTTTGCTCTAAGCCTGTGGTTCTTAGCTGGGGTGATACTGCTCCCCTAGATGGAGTTTTGAAATTATGGGGATGTTTTCTTGTCACAGTGACATGGGGGTGAGGGAAGTACTACTGGTATTTAGTCAGCAGGGGCCAAGGATGCTGGATCCTACAAAGTTTGGGTCAGTCTTATATAATGAAGAATTATCTCACCCCAAAATGAAAATTGCAGGCCTACTGAGATACACAGCAAGTTAAAACTTATACTCCCACTGTGAATATACTTTACCAAAATCAGTGACATACTGAATTGAACTACTACGTAAGCCAAATTCAACAAATCCTAAAGACCTTGCTAAGTGAATATGTTGGAATTGGAATGTCATATCAAATATTATTTTCCCAAAATGAGCCATGAGCTGGAGCTTATGAATACGGAGGTAAAGAAATGATATCTATTAAACTAAGGTTTAATTTACATGTCACTATTAATAATTCCTTGAGCACAATTTTCATTTTTTTTCTAGACTAGCTTTTCCTTATGAGCTGCCTTCTACCTCCCTTCTTTCTGCCGTGTGGTATCTCTGACTCATTTGCCCCACAATATTTTTCAAAATATGTTACATGGAAAGTTAATCTCAAGTACTGATTCATTCAAAAGGGTTCCCTAATCGAACAATTTGGGAAACCCTTTATGCTATGTGTCCCTCTGAAAGTGTTCTAGTGCCCATCAACATAGTAAAAACAGTACTGCTTGAGTGGTCATACACCAGTTTTTGGTGCCAGAGAGATCTGACTTCCAAGTCCCATTCTGTAATTCATGTTGGTACATGTGTTGTTTGGAGAAGATTACTTCCTTTCTGTGAGCTTCGGCTTGCTCATCTCTAAAATGGGAAAAATAGTAAGACCTACCTCATAGGATGGTTGTGAAGATTAAATGAGACTCTGCATAAAAGGAACATAGCACATTGCTTAAAGGTGTTGAGACGTCCTCCAGTACAGAGGCCTGTCAACTCTCTTGAACCCCTTTCTCAGTCCTGTTTTCACCATATACTTACTACCTATTAGTATCTCAAGAACCTAGAACATTTTACAGTACACATATTCAGAAACATTGTCATGGTGTATGCTGTTAAATTTCTTTGGTGAAAAATTTTGACTCCTGGCTGGCTCTGGAGTCTCTAGAGTAGTAGTCAGGATGGGTCTAGTTACTCAAGATCTCATTCATTCTGAGGCAGTCTCCAGAATGATCTGGTTCTGCCCTGCTCTAGGCTCTTGGCCCCCAAAGTACCAAAGTTTGACCAGACTTAAAGTGTTTCTTGATTTCTGAACCCAATCCAAACAAGCATTTATTAGATACCAACTGTGTGCCCAAACCTGTACGAGAAGGAATGGCTAGCACTAGTCCCTCTACTTCATGGAACCCTTGAGTGTAAAGACTGTATCTTAGTCGCCTCTACATTCTTGGAACTGCCCACCCATAGTAAACACTCAGAAATGTTTATTGAATGAAATGAGGCCTTGATATTGTGAGCGTGCAAACTTTAGGACCTAAAGCTTAGAACCCTGTGCCTCACCCGTTTCATTGCTGTACTTATCCAAAAAATTTAAACTACCCATTTGGTGGTTCCCTGTTCATTGAGTACCAAGTAAGTGCCAGGATTTGTTGTGTTGGGAGTACGTAAATGAATATAAGGCAAAATTCTAGGCCTGAGCTCACAGTCTAAGTGGTAGAGATAAGTAAGTAAACAAATGTTAAGTATATGGTTCCTTTAAATGTTCTCCTAATCTTGTAGCGTGGCACTCAATTTTGCTGTTCCTGAGCCATATTTGGTAGCTGACTTGAGCTGTACCCTTAGAATCAGGCTCTGTTAATATATGTGGGCCAAGCCTTCCAAGACCATGAGAATCTGGGAACAAATTGATGTGTTGGATCAAGTGTAGGGTATCAGTCCATGGTGAAAATTCTTTCTTGGACTCTCTTCTGGCCTGGAATTTGTTCTTAATGGTAGGACATTCTAAGAATTTGTGGAACCATTGTTAAGTATGAAGCTTATCTTGGACTTCCCAGAGCCTGTAATCTGCTCATGGTTGTATGACTCTAAGAGGAGCTTAGAATATGTATTGACCCAAACTTATTAGATCACCGAGTCCTCTTGTCAGGGAACATCTCGGAACACTGAGAAACACTGCTCCTTAATATTTCTCAAAATTATATGTATACTTTTACCTGCACAATTTATTGAGGTAATGAATTCCATACCTACACTTAATATAGTATTTTCTTTGTCCTAAACTGACTTTCTGTAGTCAGAAATTCTATTTATTTTAGATAAAAAATATGCACTTTCTGGTTCCCAAAAGGTATTTTAGACTTGCCCAAATAGACCCTAAATCAGCTCTGTTTTCTAATACTCATGCCTCATTAATATATTTGAATGAACTTTTAATCAAAAAATCAGTGTAAGCGTGGTAAAAAAATTTTTTGCTAAAGATTCAGGAAAAGACAAATTACTCATGATTCCACCATGCAGACAGTTAACTTCTAGACCAGTGTTCTTCAAACTGATGTGTGAGTCACTATTACTCAAGGTAGTACATGGGCAGACAAGGGTGTGTAGGTAGATGGAGAACCCTGGGCTCTGATTCTAGAGACTAATTCAGTAGGTCTGGGGTAGAACACAAGAATCTGCATCTTTAATAAGCCCCCCAGGTGATTCTGAAGTATATAGGCACAACACTATAGAAAAAACTGTCTTTTCTATGCACTTAAAAAAAATTGGGGTGTGTCTAGATATTTTATACATATTTAAACATATAATATGTTTATATATTTGTGTATATTACACACATGCTCACATGCATATTTTTACATGTAGGTTGACCTCAACTGTTTTCTAATCTAACTTTATGAGCATTTCTCCACAATGTTAACTGTTCTTTGAAAGCATGAATTGAATGATTTAATATTATTTCATTCTATAGATGTAATATAATTTAACTGTTTTCCTACTTTGGGGGCATTGAGATTGTTTTCCATTATTATAAATAATTCTATCCTGAATATTCTTAGGTGTAAACCTTTGTATCTCTGAGTATTTCCTGAGGATTGATTTCTCTGAAGGTCAAAACACCTGCCTTAGGTTTTCAGCCTCTGGGTGGGAATTGACCCCTGTTTCCCAGCTCACATCCTGCAGCAGCATGAGACGCCTGATTTCTACTCCATTGATAGATGATATTGAGTACCATCAATTAAGGACCTTTCTATCCCTTCTGTTCCAAGACATTTGACTTATAAACATTATTTTGGCTTCCTAGTGCAAATAACTTTATGATGTCGTTCAACTACCACATATAATTCAATTGTGATTTCCTTTACTAGTCTTACACCGTCTTAAAAATTTGGCAGTTTTTACTTAAAGGGGTAAAAATCCTTACTACTTAAAATATGTTCATGACAGATGTACAGTAAAGGTACTTTTGTCTTCACAAAGGTAAATTTATAGTGAAATGTACTGGTTCTGTCCTGATTAATGGATTTTCAGGTAATGAATGAGTCAGAGTATTTTTTCTTATAAGGGAAGAACAACAAGGCAATGCTGGTAATACTTTGAATATTCACCCTGGTCAGATAAGAATAGAGTTTAAGGAGGGGGTGAGATGGGACGTGGGATAAGAGGGAGAAATTCTTTACTTCCAAGTAGTAAGTAAACAGTGTTTAAAACTGAAAAATAAGTAGTACTTTAGGCATATTATGTTAGAAAAAAAAAGGAAGGCAAGGGGGATAAATACTGGATGAATAGTTAAGAGTCGAGGGGGCAGCCGGGGCTGAGTAGTTGAGTTTGCACGCTCCGCTTCAGCGGCCTGGGGTTTCGCCGGTTTGGATCCTGGGCGCGGACAGAGCACCACTCATCAGGCCATGCTGAGGCAGCATCCCACATAGCACAACTAGAAGGACCCACAACTAGAAGATACACTAGGTACTGGGGGGCTTTGGGGAGAAGAAGGAAAAAGAAGAAGATTGGCAACAGATGTTAGCTCAGGTGCCAATCTTTAAAAAAAAAAAAAAGAGTTGAGGAAGGGATCCTTAGTGGAAGGTACAAGGGAAGGGAGGGACGGTCAGAGGACTACTTTTTTTTATAAGCCTAATAGTATTAGTGCTGTTGGATATTTGAACTATTTACGTGTATTCATTTAGTTTAAAAATTACAGTAAAATACCCACACATAGACAAGATGCTGCTCTGAGTAATCATGTCAATTGCTGGTCTCCACATGGGTGCTCCAGGCAGTTCACAGTTCCTCTCAAGCCTTTTTAACATTCCAATCCATTCTCCATACTGCAAAGTGATCTTTTTCAAAATGCAAATCTGAGCCTAGCACCCCCCACTTGAATCTGTTTCATGGCCTTGCCTTACCCAGCCTTTCCAACCTAATCTCACTCCACAGTGCCACTCATTTCTGCAGCCCCAGCCACATGGGCCTTCTTTTAGTCCTTTGTCAGAGGTTTCTGTTGCACAGTCTTGGCACCCAGCCTGGAATGCTCTCTCTCCTCTCCCTAAGTTAACCCTTGCTGGGCCTGCTGATCACAGCCCTGCAGTGACACCCCCACAGAAGCCTTCCCAGACTTCCCCACAAGGTAGGATATTACTCTCACAGCACCTGCACCCACCTTCCTGGTGCTTGTCAATTCATATTTTCATTTTGCTGTGTATGCGATTGATGTTGCTCTTTCCCACTAGCACTGTCAGCTTCCCAAGGGCAGAAATGTGTCTAATTTTGTTTCCCTTTGTGCCCTAGCTCCTAGCTCAGGGCCTGGAACATATTAGGCATTCAATAAATAGTGGTGACTGGCTCAATTTTCCTTGCCATCCCATTATTCTATTAAGATGCAATACCTTGTTCTCCTAGGGATTTTTCCTGATTGATATTAAAGACAAACAAAAATCCCCACTCTTAATCTCTGAACAAAAACTGGAGAGGAAGAGAATGGTTGCCTGTGACTGTAATGAGGCAAATCCTTATAAATACTCATTCTAAAGCTTTAGCTTGGTGTCCTAAGGTATGTGGGCAGATACACAGAGTCAGGGAAAGGGCTGGAAAATGAGTTTCTCTGCCTAAGAAATTGGGATGTTGGCTTTTCCTATATATAGGAAAGTCAGAACAAAGGTAATAAAGAGTGAGAGGAGAAGGCCAAGTCCCACGCAGGAGTCTGGAGCCCCATGCAGGGTAAGGAAATGGTGGGAGAACCAATAGAACACCAATGTCTGATGTTCAGTTTTATGGTGGCTGATTTGCTTGGAAGTAAATCCCTGCATTTCCCCCAAACTTTCTTTGAAGTCTGCTAGACACAAAGGATTTGGGGATTTCTCCTCAACCCTGCACACCACCAAACGAGAACAAGTTCTAAATTCCATGACTGGGTTGACCTGGGTGGAAAAGGGACAGCAAGGGTGAGAGAATGAGACAATCCAAAACCAATACTGTTCACAGGAGCTGGAGTCAGAGGTGGCCCTAAGAACCGAAGTCTCCTAGGAATTTTCAGAAAATTTTAAGGAGGGCATTGACCTTTATATAACCCATGAAATGGGGCAGCGGGAGAGGGATTGAGCCAATTTCCTGTTGATCTTAAAGGACAGGGTAACTCCAGCTGATATCTGGACACTGATATTTCTGTGCCCTCGACAAACATATTCTAAGGATTAAAAAGCTGTCATCTCCAGGATAATAGGGAAGTTGATGGCAGTGCCTAAGTTTATCCAAAGTAAAAAATAATTCCATTCCTAAATAAAGCTAGCTGAGAAACACTGTTGCTCAGATGTCAGCATGCTAATTATACACTCAGCAGACATGGCAGGTACAAAGATTAAATTCGCCCACGAAAAAGCAAAAGGGGAAAGGCGAGGGATCAAGTTTCCCAGCTATATAAATCCCCCTGAAACTGCCAGAAACAGTTCAGGCAGCCTCAGGTAGAGCCAAGCAACATTTACTTCAGTGTCACCAAGTGAAACCAAGGTTATTTTGTCTAGGTTGTTCTCTACACTTTTCTGGCTTCCAGAGATCATAGGCTTGACAGAATGACACCATATCTCTGTCAAACATCCTGGACTAGAGCTGACCTTGTAGAAGTACCCATGTCTGGGTCAGCTACACAAATGCTGATCCTAACTGGCTCACAAAGGGCCTTGCCATGTAACAGTCTTCATACAGCTAGTGGATACTGGAACACGATCAATTTCCTCCTCCACATGCCTGTACCGAGAGGCAGTGTAGCCTACTGCAGTGGTCTTCAAACTAGGGTATTGTACCCGGGGGAAATGCAAAGACTTTTCTAAGAATACACAGGCATGCTTTCATCTGAAATATTTCCTAAAATCAATCTTCCTGAGACTAGTGTAGGCAAAATGTCTTGCTGGTTTCATTGTACAATGCTCCAGGATACCAAAGGAGATAATTGAAAATACTGGTATTGGAGTTGAAAACATGAATAAGTGGGTAACAAATTCTTTTGCAAGTTGGGTAGTTTCCAATTTGTTGCTTTGAACAAAGTTGAACGAGGATCTAATCAAGTCCAGATCAAGAAGTATCTAATCTCTCCAATGATAGATGTTTTAAACTACTTTATTGAGATATAATTCACATACCATACAATTCAATAGTTTTCCATATATTCAGAGTTGTGCAACTATTACCACTATCAATTTTAGAACATTTTTATTACCCTCAAAAGAAACTCTGTACCCTTTGACAATCACTCCCACTTTCTCCCAAACTCCACAACCCTAAGCCACTTTCTACCACTAATCTACATTCTGTCTCTATAGATTTGCCTATTCTGGACAGTTTATATAAAGTGAGTTACATAAAACGTGGTCCTTTGTGACTGGCTTCTTTCACTTAGCATAATATTTTCAAGATGTATCCATGTTATAGCATGTATTAGTACTTCATTCCTTTTTATGTATGGATATCCAACATTTTATTTATCCATTCATCAGTTGATCCAATGATAGATTACTTAAAATACTTTTTACAGTATGCCTATATCAGGAATGAAAAAGGAAACATTGCTACAGATCTCCCAAATATTACTAAGTTAAAAGAGGACACTATAAATAACTTTAATTTTAGATAAAAGTACTAAAACAACTTCTTAACACAATTTGCTAGAAGTGACACAGAAAAAAATATAGGACTATTCATATTTTCTATTTATTAAAGAAATTGAATTTGTGATTGAAACTCTTCCTACACAAAAGAAAAAACAAGCGAAAAAGCCAACCACAGGCCCAGATTGTTTCACTAGTGAATGATTCTAAACAATTAAGGAGGAAATATACCTTTCTTCCACAAACACTTCTGGAAAATAAAAAAGGAGGGAACACTTCCCAACTCATTTTATGAAGTCAGCATAACCTCGATGCCAAAACTTAAGGATATTAAAAGAAAGGACAATTACAGGCTAATCTCTCTCATAAAAGACCTCAGAAAATAATTAGCTAATTGAATCCAGTGACATATAAAAAGAATAAATCTTGACAAAGGGAGTTTATTCAAGGAATGAAAGCTTTCTTTAATGTTTAAAAATCACTATTATTCATCACATTAACAAAATAAATGGGAAAAAGTGGTAAGATAATCTCCATAGGTACAAAATTTTTTAAATAAAATTTATATTCATTTATGATAAGAACTCATCATATTAACCTTAACCTGATAAATATCTGCAAAAATATACAGTAAATATTACATACATTTAGTAATAAAATATTGAAAGCCTTCCCCCTGGGATGAGAGACAAGGATGCACACTTAGTACCACTCTATACAGCATTGCCTTGAAGGTTGTAATAAGGGAAGAAAAATGAATGAAAGGTATAAGGATCAGAAAGGAAGAAATAAAACCATCATTGTTAGCAGATGATATGATTATGTACATAGAAAATCCAAAAGAATAAACAGATAACCTGTTAGGATTAATAAGTGAATTTACCAAGGCTGTATACTCAGTCAGCATAAAGAAAATGAATTTTGTTTCTATATTCCAATAACAAACAGATTGAGATTTTTTAAATGAAACCATTTACAGGAGCATCAAAACTATCAAAAACCTAAAATTAAATCTCATGAAAGATAGGCAAAAATCTCTCCAAAACTTCTCCATTGAAAATGACAAAACATTATTGAAATATATTAAAGAAGATGCAAATACCTGGAACAATATATCATGTTAATAAATTTGGAAGACTCAGAATTGGAAAGATGTCATCTATCTCTAAATTTATCTGTAATTTCAATGCAATCTCAATCAAATGCTACAGGTTTTTATGTGGATATATATATGATGAAATTGATAAGCTGTTTCTGAAGTTTATATGGACATGCAAAGGATCAAGAATAGCCAGGAAAATCTTGAAAGGAGAATAAAATTTGAAGACTTACACTACCATATATCAAGACTTATTGTAAAACTGAAATCATTCGGAAAATGTAATATTGTTGTAAGGAGGACAAGTAAACCAATAGAGTAGAATAAAGTCCAGAAAAAACTCCACATATATATGGTCACTTTATTTATGACAAATATGAAATTCCTGTGCAATAGAGAAAGGATTGTCTTTTCAATAAATTGAGGGTCAATCAGATATGCATAATGAAAAATAATGCCCGTAATTCCTACCATAAACAATACACAAAAATCAATTCCAGATAGATTTTTACACATAAATGTGAAGATAACATAGAATAGCTCCTTGACTTGGGGTAAGCAAATATTTCTTAAACAGAATACAAGCACTAACAATAAAGGAAAAGACTGTTAAAATGGACATTAAAATTAGGAACTTCTATTCATGAAAGATACTATCAAAAGAGTGAAAAGGCAAGCCACAGAGTGGCAGAACATGGCTATATCTGATAAAGGATTTGGACCTAGAATTCAGTAGTAGTTACCTGTTGCTGCATAACAAATGACCTCAAAACATTGTAATTTATCATCTCACAGTTTTAGTAGGTCAGGAATCTAAGCACAGCTTAGCTGGGTACTTCTGACTCTGGATCTTTCATGAGGTTGTAGACAAGCTGCCAGCTGTGGGTTCATCTAAAAACTCAACTGAGAGGGTCCACTTTCAAGCTTTGTCATGTAGTTGTTGGAAGACCTTGGTGCCTTGCCACATGGGCCTCTCCGTGGGGCTGCCTCAAGACATGGCAGCTGGTTTCCCACAGGGCAGGCAAACTAAGAGAAAGTGAGCACTCAAGACAGAAGCCACAGTCTTCTTATAACTTAATCTTGAAAGTAATATCCCATTACTTCTTCCATATTCTATTCATTAGAAGTGAATCAATAAGTCCAGTCCACATTCAAAGGAAAGCGATGACACAAGAGCATAAATACCAGGAGGTGGGGGCCATGGGTTGGGAGGAGACTATCTCAGAGGCTGCCTACCACAAGAATACATTAAAAACTCTTAAAAGTCTTGATTTAGGTGGGGGTTATATGGGTATGTTCATGGCATGAAAATAATCAAGCAATTTCATTGTGATTTGGGCATTTCTCTGTACGTAGGTTATACATCAAGGAAAAGTTGACTTAAGAACATTTTTTACTTATACGTCAACTGTATCTCAATAAAGCTGGAAAAAGAACACTTTTGATGAAAAATTCTAGGCAGCATTCTAAAGATTCTTATTTCCTGGTTATTCAATCAAGCACCAATCTAGGTACCACTGTGAATGGATTTTGCAAATATAATTAAAGTCCCAAGTCAGTTAACCTTAAGATATGGAAATTATGTTAATTCCATATAAGATACGGAAACACCTGACCCAGTTAGGGGTGCTGTTTGAAAGCAGAGAATTTTCTCTGGCTAGTAATAGAAGGGTAAAGTAGAGAGGTTTGAAGCATGAGAAGGATTTGACAGCCCATTGCTGGCTTTGAAGATTGAGGGGGCCGCATTCAAGGACCTGAGAGTGACCTCTAGGAGCTGAGAGTGGTGCCCAGCCAACAGCCAGCTAGAAAATAGGGACTTGAGTCCTAGAACTGCAAGGAGCTTAATTCTGCCAACAACACGAATGAAGCGTATTCTTCCCCAGAGCCTCCAGATAAGACAGCCCTTCTAACACCTTAATTTTGGACTTGTGAGACCCTAAGCAAAAAACTCAGTCAACAACCACTAACCCTCGCCCAAAGACTTCTCAACGACAAAACAGTGAGAAAAGAAATGGGTGTTGTTTTAAGCTGCTAATTTTGTGGTATTTTGTTATGCAGCAATGGAAAACTAATACAACTGCTATGTAATTTTAAAAAATGTTTTATTATGATATAATTTATGGGGCCGGCCCCGTGGCCGAGTGGTTAAGTTTGCTCGCTCTGCTTCGGCGGCCCAGCGTTTCGCTGGTTCGAATCCTGGGCGTGGACATGGCACTGCTCGTCAGGCCATGCTGAGGTGGCGACCCACATACCACAACTAGAAGGACTCACAACCAAAAAAAATACACAACTGTGTACCAGGGGGCTTTGGAAGAAAAAGGAAAAGTCGAATCAAAAAAAAAAAAGATATAATTCAATACCACACAATTCACTCATTTAAAGCGTACAATTCAATGGCTTTCAGTATATTCATAGAGTTGTACAACCATCACCACAATCAATTTTAGAACATTTTTATCACCCCCAAAAGAAACCCCTTACTCTATCATCCCTCAGCCTCCCATCTTCCTGGCCCTCAGCAGTCACCACCAATTTACTTTCTGTCTCTCGGGATTTGCCTATCCTGGACGTTTCATATAAATAGAATCATACAATATGTGATCTTCTGTGCCTAGTTTCTTTCACTTAGCACAACGTTTCAAGGTTCACCATGTCATATGCATGTATCAGAACTTCATTCCTTTTAATGACTGAATAATAAATATTCCATTGTATAGATATGCCGTGTTTTGTTTAGCCATTTATAGGTTGATGAATCAGGCTTAACTCCTTTTTTTTTTAATTGTGGTAAAAAAAACACATAATAAATTTTCCCTCTTAACAATTTTTTTTTTTTTTTGAGGAAGATTAGCCCTGAGCTAACATCTGCTGCCAATCCTCCTCTTTTTGCTGAGGAAGACCAGCCCTGAGCTAACATCTGTGCCCATCTTCCTCCACTTTATATGTGGGACGCCTACCACAGCATGGCTTGCCAAGTGGTGCCACGTCTGCATCTGGGATCCGAACCGGCGAACCTTGGGCCACCGAAGTGGAATGTGCGCACCTTACTGCTGGGCCACAGGGCCGGCCCCTCCCTTAACAATTTTTAAGTGTACATTATTGTTAACTATATACACATTTTCTTACCACTGATCTCTAGAACTTCTCCATCTTGCATGACTGAAACTTTATATCCATTGAAAAACAACTCCTCATTTCCCCCTCCCCACAGCCCAGGCAACCAGCAATCACAATGTAATTTTTGTCACATGACTTGGACATAGTTCAAACATTTGGGTAGCATTTTTATTAGAAAATTATGACCATCTCCATTGACTTATTTATAAAATAAGACTCTCAGTGCTCACATTTATAAAAATGAAAAATAGAGATAGTATGGATGTTGAATGTGGTCATGTTTTAGCATTAAGTAATGTTTATCAATGGATACAGAACTAATTTAAAAAAAAAAAGATGCCCATCTCATTTAAGAAAAAGGAATGATGAAAAATTTCATCAGGAGGACCACGGGTATAGCAGATGAGAGCACAAACTGATATAAATCTGAACATGGTCTTGGATAAGTTATTTCATCTCTTACATCTTAGTTCCTTCATCTGTAAATCTGCACTAGTGGTAGTATTACTATGAATAAATTGTCGCAAAGATTAAATGAATTTTTTTTTAAAGATTGGCACCTGAGCTAACAACTGTTGCCAATCTTCTTCTTTTTTTTCCTTTCTGTTTTTTTTTTCTCCTCAAAGCCCCCCAGTACACAGTTGTATATTTTAGCTGTGGGTCCTTCTAGTTGTGGCATGTGGGACGCCACCTCAACGTGGCCCGATGAGCAGTGCCATGTCCGTGCCCAGGATCCGAACCAGTGAAACTCTGGGCCAGCGCAGTGGAGCGTGCAAACTTAACTACTTGGCCACAGGGCCAGCCCCAAGATTAAATGGTTTAACATAAACATTTGGAACTGAAAGGGCTGTATACAAGCTAGACATTATCATTATTAAACCTCAAATTGGAACCTGGAGTGTTTTCTCATGGTTCAGGTGAGCTTTAACTCCCATGGAGTTTTGGAAACTGCCCTCACTGTGCTCCACCAGCCCAGAGGGTGGGTACGGAGTGCTTACAACCCCTGAGTTGGCTAGTCCAAACAAAGATGTGCTGTAAGCGGAAAGTATTTACTGGATTTCAGACATTATGAAAAAAAAGAATGTAAAATATTTCAGTCATTTTCACATTGATTATATGTTGAAATGATATTTTGGACATATTAGGTTAAAGAAAATATATTATTAAAATTAATTTCACCTGTTTCTTTTTACTGTTTTTAATATGGCTACTAGACAATTTAAAATTACAGGTGTGGCTTACATTGCATTTAATTGGACAGTGCTGCTTCAGACAGTCTGTCTCAATGTCAGCAGTCAGTGATCCTTTGGAAATATAATTCAGGTCACGTCACTACTCCACTTAAAACTCTCCAATAATGTCGCATCTCACTCAAGAGTAAAGGTCAAAACCATGACCAAGATCTACCGGGACCTACGTGATCAGCCCTACTGACTGCACTCCCAACCCCTCTGGTCTAGGGTGGGATCCAGATTTTGCCAAACCTGAAGCTTACACCATAGGCAAAAGGGAGCAAAGGGGAGGAGGCACATGGGTCCTTGCTAAGGAAAAGAATACAAATTATGAATATAAAATTAGGTAAGAATTGAATGTTAATTTAGAATGAGAAAATAAATCACAACAATTTAGTTCCAGTCCCGTTCTTCTCCTATCTCTTTAGGCAATTTACCAGACGTTCTTACGTAGAAATGCTTCTAGGTGGCAGCCTGGCTCCACCACCCTACCTAGAACTCTCCACAACTCCCAAAACTGTCCTCAGGAACAGCAGCCCACACAAGTGTCATTGGCTTCACAAATCCTCCTCTGCTCCAACCTCATATCCTGTCATTTCCCCACTCTTTCCATCACCTTGTTGTTCCTCCCACCAAAAGAGTGCCCACCTTAGGGCTTTTCCAGTGATTCCTGAGCTTGAAACATTTCATCCCCAGCTATCCACAGAGTTTACCCTCTCATTTCCTTCAGGTTTCTCCTCAAATGCCATTTCATCAGAGCAGCCTGGCCTGACCACCCTATGAAACCAGCAACCCCTCCCCTGGCACTTCCTCTTCTCTTTACCTTGCTTTGTCTCCATTACACTGTCACCAACTGACATGGTATCTATTTACATGTTCATTTGTTGATTATTTGTCTCCCACCTTTAGAGTGGAAAATTCAAGAGGACAAGGACTTTAATCTTGATGGATATACCCAGCACCTAGAACAGTGCCTAGCCCTTGATAGACACTTGAAAAATTCTGTTGAATGAGTGAATCCATATAAATCGAATGACAAGGAAGCCCTTTCATTTTTCAATATGGAATTGATTCTTCAAGAAAATAATTTACTCTGCACCCCCAGCCCACATCCTCAATTGTCATTATTTAGGACCTACCAGGTGTGTGGTAGCTATTGTTTTTGGCTACCGGGCATGCTTCCACATCATTCTATCCCCAATCCCACACTCAGCTTCTGCTTGGTATCCTACTTCCCAGCCCCAGGTATAAGCACACATTCTAGGCTTGGCCAATGGGAGTGCTCCAGAATGATTGGTCAGAGCTGAGCTCATGACTTAAACTTGCCCAATCCAAGGCTTCCTCAAGATCGTTTTCACTGGAGGTGGGGGAGATGAAGTAGCCCCTAGACTGCTGTGTTACATCGTTCAGTTAGAGGGCTGTGAATGAAGGACTCTGGGGGATGTATTTTCCCCAGGCAGAGCAAAAGATGGATGGAAAGAAAGGGAGTCCCAGCAGCATGGAGCCCTGGATCCAGTCTCCGGAGCTCCTCTGCTTCCTACAACTCTGCTTTCCTCTTTCTTCAACCCATAAGCTCCCCCAGCATCCTTCCAACACATTTCTTTCTGCTGTAACAAGTGCTAGTTGGGCTCCTGTCACTCACAATTAAACCTGCTCACTAATATGATGCATCAGGCTCTGGGCTGGTTGCTGGGGATGTAACAATGACTTGGACACTATCCTTGCCCTCAAGGAGCCCCCAGGAAGAGACAGGAGGGAAAATGACTTGCAATGCAGTATGGACATACATAATGGGCTTGGGACTCACCAGAATTCAAGGCTCTGACACATCTCTCATGACATTGGTCAGCTTCTCTAAGTTCTTAAGACGATTCTATGATCAAAGCAACCTAAGATTCCAAAGTACTACAGCCCCTGTTCAAATCAATAAGTATCATCTGAGCATCTATCATGTGCAAGGCTCAGCATAAGTGCTGTGATACAGACCTGCAGAACATTCTCAGAGGGGTAGGGGCACATCTAAAAAACAAAGACGAATATATGGTAACCATGAAATGAAGTCATAGGACATTCTGTTCCTTCCTATCTGTGTCTTTCTAGAAGAGCAATTTAGTATGGTGGCTAAGAGCGTAATCTTTGGAATACCAGCATTGTCCTAGCCATGTGACCTTGGGCAAAGGCACTTAATTTCTGTGAGATTCAGGATCCTCTGTAAACTGGATAAAAAACAGTATCTATCTCACAGTGTTGTTGGGAAGATTAAATGAGTTGATATGAGTAAAACACTTAGAATAGTGCCTGGCACATAGTAAGTCCTCAATAAATGTTAGCAAACAATATTATGTTGAAATTATATAGATTATAAACTCCTAAAAAGCAAGAGCCCTTGCATTCTTTAGCTCAGCTAACATGTAGGGACCACTTGAGATTTTTCTACTTGCTCTGCTCAGCAGTATTAATTTATTAGCAGATGCAGGCATTGTCTTGCTTGCTGTTTTCTCCATCTGCTCTAAATTTAGTACTAAATAAAGACAGTTGTGGGGTGGAGGAGGTTTTAGAGATCTCTGGTTCAAATCCATTGGGTTTTGTTTTATTTGAAAGCTGTAATCCAGAAAGCATTTAGAAGCTGCTGAACACCATTTTTAGGCATATTTTGCAGAAATTTGTAGCATCTATTTACACTGTTACGTGCATCCATACTTTGAATCTTCAACCATTTACATATAGTAATATCCTAACCAATGTTCCAAATTTGATGCTACTCTATATATGACCCTGCTTAATTCTTAACTCATTATAATATATGCTTATTAAATAAATTGATTTATGAGAAGCAATTCACTTTTCAGTCTTGGTAAGTAGAATAGTCACAATCCTACAATCCCAGGTTTGAATAAAGATATCTAAGAATAGGGCATCATAATTTAATTTTACATTTGTATAGTGCATAATAATACTTATGTCTTTGCACCTTTTTAGTGCTTACAACCACTCAGTGAGGTAGGCAGGCAGGGGAGTATCATGAATTCCATTTTATGGATGAAGAAATTAGAACCAAGAAGTGTTAAGCAACTTGCCTTTTACTAAACGGTAATAAATGGCAGAGCCAAGACTATACTTAGGTTTCCTGACTGCTAGCCAGTGCCCTTTCCACTCTATTGGTAGAGGGAAAAGTTAGGAATTCTCGTTTTCTTCCATCAAGTTTTACAGCCCAACTCTACTAAGGACCTTACAGTGCTTGCCAATGGTGGTCTGTGTGTGAGCCTTCAGTGAAGCCTGGGCCTCCTTTGGTCAATCCCATTTTGTAAATGCTATAGGCCCTCCCCCTGGGCAAGGAGGATTTATACCAGGCAAATGTTGCACATAACAGTGTTTAACTGCATCTGCTGGAACTGAGAAACTTTCAAATTGAAAGATCGAAAACAATCATGGATGAAATAACTTGAATAATGGGAGATAATCTTGTAGTCAATATCAGCTTCTTTGCTTCTCACTTCAAGTTAAGGATGCCTATGAAACCCCACATAACGTGGCAGCAGAAGGTATTTTGTAGACAGAACTTTGAACAAAAGCAATTATACAAGTTTTTCAGAGGTTGTTTTCACTGGAAGAGAGCCACCACCCCAGAATTTCTCATCATTGAATAGATGGGAGGGAGCAGGATTAGAAGTAGAAAGGGAAGTAGCCTGAACACATAGTTGATGGTGACTGATGAACACATGATGATGATGACTGACTCTATGTGATTGAGAGAAAGTGTTTATACAGTAAAGGAGTTAGCCTGAGTGGTAGAGACAGAATGACTAAAATCTCTATGCAATTAGTATATACATTATGACCAGACTCGTGTAAACTGGCATAGACAAATATGAAGCATTTGATGTTGGACATAAAAATGGGTGAAGAGAAAGCCAGACAATGTAAAGGATCCATTCCACATAACACCTCAGTATGATATTTAGGAGTCTTCATATTTCAAGACACTGAAAACCAATTCAATGAGCTCGAACAATAACAGAATTTATTGATTTCTTATAAGTCAAAAGAACAGGGATGGTACCAGCATCAGAGCTCAAAGGATATCAGGGTTTTCCCTCTCTCTCCTTCTAACTTTTAACCTGCTCTCCTCTGTTTATTATCCTCTTTCCTACTGCATGGGCTTCCTCATGTAGTCATAGAAGATGACTTCCAGCAATGGCAGGCCGATGGCCCAACCTAGCAAAGCAATCCCAGCACAAAGAAAGAGCATGACTTCCATGTATAAATTCCCAGAGGAGGATTGTGACTGGCTAATGTGGGTCATATGTCCACCTGTGGACCAGTGTCAAGCTCTAGAGCAACTGAATACCAGGACAGGTCAATCTTTGGTCATGTTTCCACACTTGAATCAAAGCAGATGGAGTGTGCTACCAGAAAAGCGGTGGTGAGGAATTTGGCTGGGTTATCGTAGTCCACTACAGCAGTGGTTCCCAAATTTACCTGCAGATAAAAGTCACTTGGACCCTCATTAAAAAACGGATGCCTGGGCTCCCCATTCAGACCAATGGAGCAGAATTTACAGGGGTGAGGGACAGTAATTTGTATATTTAACAAATACTCCAGGTGTATGAGTTTCCTATTGCCACTGTAATAAATTATGAAAACCTTAGTGGCTTAAAACAACATGAATTTATTATCTCATATTTCTGGAGGTAAGAAGTCAGTTTCAATGGACTAACGTCAAAGTGATGAGAGGACTGGTTTCTTCTGGAGGTGCTGAGGGGAGAATCTGTTTCTTTGCCCTTTTCAGCTTCTAGTGGCTTTCTAGTGGTATTCTTGGCTTGTAGCCCCTTCCTCCATCTTCAAAATGCATCACTCCAATCTCTGTTTCCATTATCACATTGTTTTTTCCTCTGACTCTGACTCCTCCTGTTTTCCCTTTAATAAGGACCATTGTGATTGCATCAGGCCCACCCAAATAATCTCCCCACCTCAAGATCCTTAACTTAGTCACTTCCACAAAGTCCCTTTTGCCAAATAAGGTAATGTTCATAGGTCAGGGATTAGGACATGGACATAGTTGGGTCATTATTCAGGTAATTCTTATTATCAGGTAAATTTGAGAAACCCCACAAGGAATGGTTAGTTAACACCAGAACTGCAACATAAATATTCCAAACTACAAATACTATACAAGCATATTAATTATTTAACTGTATATAATATATAGATGTCCAAATTGAGCGGCCCAACCACCACGTTTTTTGCATGTATCAATAATTCATGACATTTTATTGTTGTGTAGTAGATCACTGCATGAATTTTCCACAATGTTTGTACATTCACCTGTGGATGGAAATTTGGGTTGTTTCCAGTTTTTGGCTATTTTGAATAAAGCTACTATGAACAATTGTGTACAAGTCTTTGTGGAGACATATGTTTTCATTTTGGGGGGATGGTATCTAAGAGTAGAATTTCTGGGTCATATGATAAATGTATATTTAATTTTTTAAGACCCTGCCAAACTGCTTCCCAAAGTGCCTGTACCAGTTTATACTCCTATTAGCATTTCAGGTGTTCCACATCCTCATCAACCCTTGGTATGGCCAATCTTTTCTTTTCTGTCCTTTTCTTTTCTTTTCTTTTTTCTTTTGAGGAAGATTAGCCCTGAGCTAACTACGGCCAATCCTCCTCTTTTTGCTGAGGAAGACTGGCCCTGAGCTAACATCCATGCCCATCTTCCTCTATTTTTTATATGTGGGATGCCTACCACAGCATGGGGTTTGCCAAGTGGTGCCATGTCTGCACGCAGGATCCGAACTGGTGAACCCTAGGCCGCTGAGAAGCGGAACGTGCGAACTTAACGGCTGGGCCACGGGGCTGGCCCCTGGCCAATCTTTTTAATTTGGCTATCCTAATGGACGTAAAGAGGAATCTCGTGGTTTTAATTTGCATTTCACTGATGACTTACTATTGGGTCTCTTTTCATGTGATTTTGGCCATTTGTATATCTTCTTTTGGCTTTTTTTTTTCCTTTTTTTATTTGTACTATTTCTTCCCAGAACTCTTTCCCAATTTTTTTGAGACTCTGCTAATGCAAATGCCCTTGAGGCAGCAGTGGTAGCTTCATCCATGGTGGTTTCTGCTAAGTGAGGTCTTGGAAGGAAGTGGTGATGGTAGATGAGGTTCAGGAGGTGGGGACTGGTGCAGTTAACGCTGAGGGCAGAGTGAGGATGAGCAATGAGAGGCTGTTGATCAGGAAAAGTCCTGAAGAGAGCAGTTGTTTGGGTAAAAATGAAAGCCTCTCCCATTGTCTTAGGGCTTCCCTCCCTCAGTGGTTCCTGTTGAAGTTTTGTTATTTGCAACCAAAAGAGGAGCAACTACTGTAACCTAACAGGTCACTGTGCTCCCTAGACATCTGATCCGATAGAAACTCTGACAGTCCTGGGTAACAGACGTGAGACTTCCTTGGATTTTTGTCTTCTGAGCCTCTGTTTTCTTATCTATAAAAATGAGTTAATGGCACCTTCCTCACAGAATTGCTGAATAGCTGAAATGAGACCAGACATTGTAAGGTACAAGTGTGAGGTGTAAAGCGTTGTTGTTCCTCGAGCTGTTACCCTGGAAGTGACTGACAGCAGGGTTCGCTTTGGTAATCCATCAGCTTGTGAAATGGTATTCCATTTCTAGATCCTTTTTGCCAACTTCATTGTTTCCAGGTGAAAAAGTCTGAAAGCCACTTGGAAATAAGAGTTTGCCAAAAAGGGATGGGGCAAAAGAGCCAATATTTGACTGATTGGTGAATGTAACTCATTTGAGCCTCACAACAACCTTAAGTGTCCTTTGAGGATAAGCTCAGGAGTGCAACTCCTGGGTTTTAGGGCTCCCAAGCCTTATTTTCACGCAGTACTGCCGACTGCTGTCCTGAATGACTGCCCAATTTACACTCCACCAAGAGCACCTTAAACATCCCGTCGCCACACTCACTGCCAGTTGTTAGTAGTAGCTGATTTTCTTTTTTCCAATATGAGAGGTATAAAATTGTATTTAGTTTTAATTTACATTTCATTGATTACTAATGAGGCTAGACATCTCTTTGTAGACTTATTAGTCATTCAGCTTTCTCCTTCTGTGAATTGTCTCATCATGTCCTATGTTCATTTTGTTTTCTGTTAGATTTCCTGTCTTTTCCTTAAAGCTATCTTGAGGTAGTTTTTTGAATGTTATAAATCTTGATTTTGTGTTGATTTTGAATATCACAAATAACTTCCCATTTGATTACCTATCCATTAGTTCTGTTTATGATGGCCTCTATAGGACATATTTATTTTTGATTTAATCAAATCTATGGATTTTTTTCACTTTAAAATTTGTACTTTTGGCATCCTTTTTTTTTTTCCTGAGGAAGATTTGCCGTGGGCTAGCATCTGCGCCAGTCTTCCTCTATTGTGTATGTGGGTCACTGCCATGGCCTCTGTCAAGTGGTGTGGGTCCACGCCCAGGGAACTGAACCCCGGCTGCCAAAGCAGAGCACGCCGAACTTAACCACTAGGCCAATGAGCTGCCACAAAAAGTGACTTAATTATTTGTAGATATGTGTTCTTCCATATATATTTAAGAATCAAATTCTCTTCAACTAGAATTTTGATGCAATTACATTTAATTTATAGATGAATATTGGGAGAATTGCTATTTTTACAATGTTAAGCTCTTCTATCAATGAACATAAAACATGTTCTCATTTATTCCATTTTCTGAATTTGTTTTTTTCTTTTTTTAAAGAGGGAGGGAAGTGGCTTAAATGAACCATATTTGCCTTCCACAACATGTATTTATTTATTTTATGCTTCTTTTTTTTAGTGAGGACGATTGTCCTTGAGCTAGCATCTATTGCCAATCTTCCTTTTTTTTTCTCTCCCCAAAGCCCCAGTACATAGTTGTGTATCCTAGTTGTAGGTCATTCTAGTTCTTCTATGTGGGATTTCACCACAGCGTGGCTTGATGAGCGGTGTGTAGGTCCATGCCCAGGATCTGAACTGGCAAACCCTGGGCCACGGAAGCAGTCTGTGCAAACTTAACAACTTGGAGACAGTGCCAGCCCCTGAATATGCCTTTAATAGAGTTTTATATTTTTATCCAGATAGTTTATGTGTATTCTTTGGTAGTTTAATTTCTACATATTTTATAGTTTTATGACTACTGTAAGTGGTTAATATTTACTGAGTTTTGAAGGTGTAGAGGAATACTCTTGATTTTTGTATGTTGCCCTATGTGGCAACCTTCCTGAACTTGTATTAGATCTAATAATTTGTTAACTCTCTTGGATTTTCCATGTAAATGACAATAACAAGCTTCTCTCTTTCCCTCCAATCTTTAGTCTCTTTCTCATGACATTACAGTAGTTGGTGCACTGTCTTTATGTTAAACAGCAGTGGTGGTAGCAAATCTCTTTGTTTCTGAATTAGAAGAGGTCACATTGTTACCAAGCAAGGTTGCTACCTGACACACTCATAGAAAACAACACGATGGCACTGGCTTTTGAGAAAAGAAAGAGCTTTATTGTGAGGTCGACTGGCAAAGAGACAGGAAGAAAGGGCTCAAATCTATCTCCTCCATCCAAGGTTTGGGGCCAAATTTAAGGAGTTAAAGGCTACCAAGCTGCAGCTGGGCCTGTGCAAGCTGACTGCTAGTTTCAAATCAGTCCATATATGGTAATCAAGCTACTTGGGCTGCTGGAAGCCAGATTTTCCTTATTGAAGGCCTTCTTGCTTCCAGTGGCAACATTTCTAAAGATTCTTGATTCTGGGGTCATCTGGGCGTTATGGGTTCCTGCCTGGCACATTCACAGTGCCATCTCTATTATTGAGCAAGGTTTGATTAATCAATAACCTGTTTTAAGGAAGCAAAACTAGCTTAATCTGGTTAATGCTTTATGTGCTGTTTCAACATCTAAGAGTTCACAATGTAGAGCCTCTGATTTCTAGATCCTTTTTTAAAGGGCTACCTGATTAGGTCAGGCTCATCCAGGATAATCTCCCTCTTGATTAATTTAAAGTCAACTGATTCAGAACTCTAATTTATGTCTACAAAATCTCTTCACATCCTTCCATATCCCTTTGCCATATAATGTAACTTAATCACGGGATTGACATCTCATCATATGCACAGGTTCTGCCCACACTCAAGAGGAAATTATACAGGGGCTTGTCTCAATCGGGATCATCTTAGAATTCTTCCTACCACATACTTCCAATTCAAATTCAGGACTACATAACCTCTATCTTACATCTGTATCTATGTCCATACATCTATATCTCCTTTCTGCCATGTCAAAAATCTCAGTTCTCAATACCACTAATATAACTACTCATTTGCTTTATCCTGCAACACACACTGTCTCAGAATAATAATAACAAAACTCCACCATCAATATGATTATCAAAAATAGTTTTTAAGATTTTTTACGTGTGTGTGTGTGTTGCAGTTCCTTTGTCCTTGAGCTATGTCCCACTAGGGATGTAGAATCAAATTATTTGTTTTAAAGTCACTTACAATAGCTCCTCCCTCTGCTACCAACTTGATACAGAGTTAGGTTCATTTCCTTCAATTTTTTTTTGCACTTTTTAGGGATTGCTTTTTAATTTAAATTTAATTTTTAAATTAAATTTTATTTCATAATTATGTTAAATATTTATATAATTCTACAGTAAAATCCAGAGAACAAGGTATATTTGAGAATTCTAGCTTCTCTATCCTTGTCTCTTTCCTCCTAAGTAACTTTAAACATTTTTTTATGATTTAGTCTCCCACTGTTTTTTAATATAAGCAAATATGTATATGTTTATATCTGTTGGGGTGGGGGATCTCATTATGATTTCAAATTTTTTAATGGTTATTTTTCTATTCAAAATTTCTGTTTCTCCTTGTGTCATTAGGTATTTTATAGTTTTACAGCTGTGTATCCCTTTCATCTAGACTTTCAAATTTATTAGCATGTAGTAAGTAGTTCATAATCTTTTTAAAAATTCTATGTTGTCTGTAAATTATTTCCTCCTTTTTATTTTGTGCTCTGTTTACTTGTATATCCTCCTACTTTTTATTGCTCTGTCTTATGATGGGATGGTCAATCTCAGTAGACCTTTTCAACAAATTATCTTTTGATTTTGTTATTCATATTCATTGCTTTTCTCCCCTATCCCCAACACCTCATATCATTGATTTTCACCTTTATGTTTATTATTTCCTTTCAGCTTACTTCCTTAGGATTTTTGCACTGAACACTTAGCTCATTTGGTTTCAATATTTCTTGGTTGTTAAATACATGTATATAACACTATAAATCCCCTTTAAGTACTGCCTTACCAACACTTTGACACATAGTGCTTTCATTGTACTTTTTAATTTTCCTTATAATTTCTTTATTCTTGTATTTAATAGTCTTTTTTACATTCCCAGACTTTTAGGAATTTTAAGCTATTCTTTTGTTATTGATTTCTTTTTTTTTCCCAAAGATTGGCACCTGAACTAACATCTGTGGCCAATCTTTTCTTTTTTTTCCCCCTCTTCTTCTCCCCAAAGCCCCCAGTACATAGTTGTATATTCTAGTTGTAGGTCTTTCTGGCTCTGCTATGTGGGACGCCACCTCAGTATGGCTTGATGAGTGGTGCCATATCCGCTCCCAGGATCCGAACCTGTGAAACCCTGGGCCACCGAAGCAGAGTGCATGAACTTAACCACTCAGCCACAGGGCTGGTCCCTACTGATTTCTAAATTTATTGCATCATGGTCAGAGAACATGGGCTGTATGTCAATTCTTTGGAATTCATTGAAGTGCATGACTAGTACATGACAGATCTTTGTGACTATTCCATATATTCTTGAAAAGAATGTATGTTCTTTATTTGTTGGATATAAAGCTATTGGACTGAACTTACTAATTGAATCATTCAAATATACTTTATCTTCACTTTAAAAAAATACTGTTTGATCTATCAGTTTCTAAAGTAATATATTAAAACCTCCAATTATAGTAGATTGTTCTGTCAGTTGTTACTTTATATATTTTGAAGAGACATTGTTAGTTGCATATAGTTTGTAATCTTTATAGCTTCTTGATCTACTCTGCATATACAGTCGTCTTTATTACGACTATCTTATGATGTTTTCCACCTTAAGGTCTATTTTGAGTGATATTAAAATTGCTACTCTGGAGTTCTTTTGGTTTATACTTACTCTGTGTCTCTTTTTCTATCTCCTAATATTCAAATAATGATTCACTGGGCACTTTCCTAGGCAGTTGGACAATAGCATGGCAAGCAGCAGGATGCCCCTGACTGCAAGCTCAGCTCCTAAGGTTGGAGTAGGCAGCCTCAGCTGTCTCTGATCCCGCACTGCACCCTGCTCATTTTCTTATTAGTTTCCTCCCCCACATCTGTCTTGTTCATTATTATATTCCCATCTTGTAGCACAGTGCCTGACATCTGGTAGGCACTCAGTAAATATCTGTGCAATAAATGAATACACTCAAAGAGCATACAGCCTTGACTCCTTTAAGAACAGTTATAATTTAGGAGCACTTACTACATGCTAAATCTTTTCCACACATATTACCTCTCTGATCTTATCTCCTACATTGCTCCTCTCTCTTACCCTGCCCTAGCTGTGTGTGATGATATCTGCTTTACAGATAAAGTAACTGAAGTGGAGAAACGTTCAGTAAACTTACTCAGGAGCACACAGCGAGGAAGCCAGGATTTGAACACTTGTCGGTTTGACTCCAAAGCCCATTCATAACTTCCTCCTCTACACTACAGTCTCCTAATGAAGTAGCAGGTAAACATACAAGAGAGCAGGAAATCAAGGGCAGTGGGGTGGCTTGCAGTTTCTTGGATGAGATCAGCTGGGATGGAGTCATTGATAGGAGGAGAGTTGGGCATCACGGATGAGTGAGATTTGGAAAGGTGGAGGAGGAAGGGAGGGCACACCTCCAGCCCGAGCCTGTGATTGTCTGCCGTGGCCTTTTCCTTGGCTGAAGAATCAGTTCTGATTTGGGGGGAGCAGTGAGGATGGAGGGCAGGCTGCAGGGGAGGATTTGTAAGCCTGCATTCCTGGGCCTTTGGGTCAAATCCTCCAACAAAGAACCCTTTCCAAGGAGCCTTTGTGGACCGTGGATAGGACTGGAATCAGGACTCGCATTCTAACTAACCGGTGCAGCCTCAGGCAAGTTCAGACCAACTTCACAGCTTTCCTGTGATGCCAATTATCTGTGTGCTTGGGAGGGCAGAGGGGGCATCCAGGCTGGAGATGGGCTTCTGAGCCAGGGCATCTTTCTTAGAGAGGATCGGTGGGGATTATCGTTGAACCAGGTAGGAGCTGACCTGGGAACCAGCCTCCCTGAAAAGGAGTAGGGAGGGAAGCAGCTATTACTACCTTTGGCCGCTGGGGCCTTCGGCCCTGAGGGTGCTGAGTTCTCATTTCCTTGCTGAGTAAAGATATGTGCCTGGATGCAGAGGTTCTGAGAGATGGAGGAGGCTCCCTTAGCCCCACTGTGTCTTAGGAGCGACCCTGGATCCTGCGGCACTTCTCCACTTGGGTCACTGTGCAGGGCAGGCTCCAGTGTAGTTAGAGGTGGGGAGGGAGCAGAGGGCAGGAAGTGTGGGGACAGTTAAAAGGCAGCAGCTGGATGCAGCTTGTCAGAAGTGCCAGGGAAGTGAAAGTCAGCCAGGCAAAGGAAAGGGGAAGAAGCAAAAGCAGAGGTGGCAGCAGACATTAGGAGAAAGGGAAAGAAAAATCCGAGTGGCAAGTGTTCTGGGTGCTTCAGAGAGGTGAGGGTTCTGCTGGCCACCTTTTCTTGAAGGAGAGGGGCTGAAAGGCTGAGTCTTGGAACCAGCTATCCTTATCTTTCCCACAGCTGCTTCCTGAGGAGTAGATGGGAGGTACCTGTTGCTCAAATGCTCACAGCATCCTTCTTCTCCTTCAAATACCTCATTTCCACCTCTAAAAGGTGGCACTTAATTATCCTCAAAACTTGAAAAAAATAGTAACTGTAACTTTGGTCCAAGGCAAAGTTAATTATTTTCCTCAAGGTTGTCTCCCAAGAAAAATGCTTTAAAAATAAGACAAGATGGTGGTGATGTTAAAGTAAGATATTTTCCCCCTCAGGGTTGAAAGCTAAAAACCCTTCACACAAATATTCATTATAAGATTCTGTCACTAAAATGATGCTGCCACACACATGTCAACTCTATCTTTCTTGTTTTTGCTTTTGATAAAATTGTCATTTCCAGCACTCCTTGCCTGCAATGTTCTCTCATGTGCCTGTGACACTGAGTGAGACTGTTAGATGCCAAGTTAACCCGTTGGATTAAAAACTGTCTAGATTTAAGGCTGATTTTGAGTCTCCTAGGGGAAGGGAAAGAGATAAATTATAACTGTTTCAGTTCACGTTTGTCACCATTCAATTCCTCACTCTAAAGTATGGCGTCCAGTAGGCTCACTCTGAAGTATAGTGCTCAGGATTCAAACCGATGAAACAATTGGGCCACCTGCAGTGGAGCATGCGAACTTAACCACTCGGCTATGGGGCCGGCCCCCGATGGTTCCGTTTTACCACGTGTAGATTGAGAATAATTCCTGCTTCATATTGTATCAAATAAGTTAAGACCTACAGCAGGCTTGACACATGGCAGGTGTGGATAGGTTAAACAAGCAGCTAACACTAATTAGGCACTGGTCAGTACCACGCTAACTGCTTACACGCACGATCTCATTTAGTCCTCCCTACAGCTCTGGGACATAGGATCTATTTTTACTCACATTTCACAGATGAAGAAACTGAAACTTAGAATAATGTGTCCATGGTCTCATAGCTAGTAAGGAGTGAAATGGGGACCTGACCTGAACCAAGTCAGTCTGCCTCCAAAGACTATTTGCTTAGTAACCATGCCAGTGGTGCTTACCTAAATGTAAACTTTTAAGTTAAAGTTTATATAGCATAAAATTCACTATTTTAGCCTTTTTTTTTTCGTGAGGAATCTCAGCCTTGAGCTAACATCTGTTCCCAATCTCCCTCTTTTTGCTTGAGGAAGATTGTCACTGAGCTAACATCTGTGCCAATCTGTCTCTATTTTATGTGGGATGCTGCCACAGCATGGCTTCATGAGCAGTGCTAGACCCATGCCAGGGATCTGAACCTGTAAACCCCAGGCTGCCAAAGCAGAGTGTGAGAACTTAACCACTATGCCACCGAGCTGGCCCCCATTTTGGCCATTTTATTTCCCCCTCAGCTTTACTGAGATATAATACACATATAATGACATATAACATTGAGTAAGTTTAAGGTGTGCAATGTGATAATTTGATATATTTATATATAGTGAAATGATTACCTATAATAAGGTTGGTTAACACACCCATCACCTCATATAATTACAATTTTTTTGTGGTGAGAACATTTAAGATCTACTCTCTTAGCAATTTTCAAGTATATAATACAGTATTGTTAACTATAGTCACCATGCTATATATTAGAACCCCAGAACTTATTCATCTTATAACTGAAGGTTTCTATCCTTTGATGGACATCTCCCTATTTCCTCCACACCCCAGGCTGTGGCAACCACAGTTCTGCTCCCTGTTTCTATGAGTTTTACCATGTACAATTTAGCATCTTTTAGTATATTCACAGTGTTGTACAACCATCAGCACCATCTAATTCCAGAACGTTTCCATCACCCCAAAGAGAAACCCCATACCTCCCAATTACCTCCTCTCCTATCCCCTGACAACCACTAATCTACTAATCCACTTTCTGTTTCTACGGATTTGCATATAGACACAATAGAACACCACTGAACAATAAAAAGAACTAACTACTGATACACACAATAACATTTTGGATCTCAAAAACCTCATACTGAGTGAAAGAATCCAGATACAAAAACCACATACTATAAAATTCCATTTATGTGAAATTCTAGAAAAACCAAAACATTAGCAACAAGAAACATGTCAGCGGTTGCCCGGAGCCGGGAGTATGGAGGTGGGGACTGACTGCAAAGGGGCATGAGGGAACTTTCTGGAGGGACGGAAGTGTTCTAAAACTTGATGGTGGCTGCATAAATATACATTTACCCAAACTCATCAGACTCCTTACTTAAAAAGTTGATAATATTTAAATTATACGTCAATAAGACTGTAAAATAAAACTGCCAAAACCCAAACATATCTGGCCCCCAATGGAATTCGTCAGCACATCTTCCTTCCTAGTCTGGCCCCAAATCTATCCTTCTGGCCTTGTCTCCTGCCTCTGTCCTCCATGTTTCATTCAACAAACATTCTCTAACACTTGCTGTGTGCAAAGCCCAGTGTTAGGCACTCAGACAAAGTGAGGAAAGAGGATCTCTGTCTTGAGGGAACTGACAGCATCGTCTGGGAGCAGAAAGAAAGGGCACTGAAACCTGACAAACATCAGGGCTCCTGGAGAATTGCTGAGTCTTGAAGGAGAGGAATATGAAAATATGGTCCAGTCACTTTGAATTTCAAGTTTGAATTGTTTCAATTTAATTTTTTCAATAGGTAATATAATTACATAGTTCAAAAATAAAAGAAATTATACGGTGAAAAATTTCCTCCCACCCATCCCCCATCTGCCCAGGTTCCACTCCACTCCATAGAAACATAGTTATTAGAAATATATATTATTTTCCCTTCTTTTTAGAAGAAAATATAGCATAATGTACACACTGTTCTGGACCTTGCTTTGTCATTTGGCAGTAAACCTTTGCGATATCTCCATATAGGTACAGTGAAAATTTTCACTCTGCTTTACAGTTATGTAATGGTCCATTGTATGGATGTGCCATGATTTATCTATCCAATCTCCTTTTGGTAAACATTGAGTTATTTCCAATAGTCTGTTATGGCAAACAATGCTGTAATGTGTAACCTCTTAGAAGTGGTGTCTTATGTTTTGTTTTGTATATGGCAAGTATATCTAAGGCTACACACTGAACTTTTTAAAACCACTTCACAAACACACTAACCACTTTCGTATCTCTAGGCTGTTTTGTCTGCCTTGAAAGTCCTCACTCAATCCTACTGGCAAATTCCTACTTTACCTCAAGATCCAGCTCAACTGCTACTTTCTTGCAAAGACTCCTGAATTCTCTTAGACAAGATCAGGTTGCTCCTTCTCTTTTCTCTCACAGTATTCCATTCTCACATCATCAGAATTGTCTATTAACACTTCACTCTTCCCCTACTAGACTGGGAGCTACCCAAGGTCATGTGCTATAGTGGATTTATCTCTGAATCCCTTAGTACTTGGTACCTGATAAATTTTGAATAAAACGTTCATTGCAGTTAGGACTGACAAAAGGGTGTTGGACTGCTCCTGTCCCTCACTTGCCGAGGCCTCCCAGCCTGTTAATACTTACAGGACTGCTATTAGACAAAGGTGGGCTGTGATTTCCCTTCCCCTCCCACCTAATTCCTTCCTTCCTGCCTCCACCCCTGTGCCCCTTGGGATTCTGTCCACAGCTGCCCTTGTGGCCCTTGCTGGATCTGGCATGGAGAGCAGCTATTATAGCTTTTTAGAAAATACATAAATAAATAAATAAAATGGAGCCTTGGCTCCACCTATCTTCTCTCTTCCTCACCAAGTCTTTGGCTTCCTCTAAAGCTAGAAGAACAAATCACCTGATAGTCAAATGCCCATCAGGCACCCTCCAACAGACCTTCCTCCACTTTAAGCCATAGGAGATGACAGAGTTTACTATGGTGCTTTTAGAAATGTGTTCAGGTTAATCAATGTTAAGTGATGTTTCAAAGGCAACTTGGATTATTTTTAAAAACATCGGGTTAAGTCTAAAATGTCTTGATGCTGATCTGTGCCTGGAGCTGTCAATTGCTAGGTCATTTCCACGTTAACATATTACTCTATTGCTTCCTAGTGGGCAGTGCTGGAGGTGAGAGCTCTCTGTCTCCACCTCTGGGATGAAAAGCTTAAAGTTCTGTATTGTCCTCACCCTTGGGAAGCTCCCATTCATAGGAGGGAGAGCCATCAATGAAAGCAAAAGGGAAAGACAGCTTTCAAGTCTTTGCCTGCTCGGGTCAGAGATGGATGTGGGAATTGAGATGTTTCTCCTGGAGAAGTCTCAGGAAAGGTGGTTGCTTAGCTTCCTTGAAGCGCTTTGGGACTGTGGTCTTCAAAATTTCTTGCTTGCTTACCTCCTAAAGAAATTGAGAAACTGTGTTTCTTCTTATATTTTTAAAGGTCAGATCTAAAATGTTTCATCTTAAGTTTAAATAATGACAGAGTTTGTTATTTCTGGCATATTATAAGTATTGGCATTTTAAAGTAAGATTGTTACATCATTCTTTAAGTGTATCCAAGAGAATGTAAATATCATAATGCATTTATCATCTATTTAAAAAATACATGAACAAGGTTTTCTTTAAAAGAAATTTTACATCACTCTTCTTCTACTTATCTTTTGTTTCCTTTCAACTTGCTCCTGAACATTTTAATATAAGATTTTTAGGCTGGAAAATCTTTTATTGATCAGCCTATCGTATTTCCCTACAAAAAATTTTTAAAAAGATCTTTTGACTGAGTTTTTAAGTTTAAAAAAACTCATCTTGATTTTATATTGATACAATTTTAAACGCTTAATTGATCTAAACAACATAAAATATTACAAATTTTGATAATCTATTAAAATTAAAGTGTAGAATATTTTTGCCAGAATGAAAGAAGATTCAGAGTCAATTCTATTCCTAGTTTTCACTTGTATGGATAGAAGCATGAAACACCTTGTTCATTCACTCAACAAATATTTACTGAGCACCTCCTATGTGTAAATTGCTACTCTAGGCACTTGGGATACATTAGTAAACACTATAGATAAATCCCTGCCCTCATGGAGCTTATATTCTAGTGGCAAGTGATACACAATATGCAATAAGCACAACACATAAGTAAATAATACAGCATGTTAGAAGATAAGAGCTACGGGAAAAGCTATGGGTAAGGGGTATCTGGAGTTCAGAGTGAGGGTTCAGAATGGGTTGTGATTTTAAAAAGGTCAGGGTGGGCCTCATTGAGAAGGTGATATTTGACTAAAGTAGCTGAGGGAGTTAGCAATGCAGATATCTGCAGGAAAGTTGTACCAGGCAGAAGGAACAGCCAATGCAAAGGCCTTAACTTGGGAACACTGCTGTTATCTTCTAGGGTCAACAAAGGAGGTCAGTAAGGTTGCAGCAGTTATCCAAGAGGAGAATAACAGGAGATGAGATCAGAGAGGTAATGATCAGGGTGGGGCAGTGATGCAGATCTTGTAGAACCCTGTAGACTGTTGTAAGGACACAGACTTTTACTCTGAGTGAAATGAGGAGCCATTGCAGGGATTTAAGTAGAGGAGTGACACGACCTGACATGTTTTAGGAGGACCACTCTGGCTCTCATGTTGAGAATAGACTCTAATGAGCAAGACTGAGATCAGGGAGAGCTTTTAGAAGACTAATCAAAGCATGTGATGATGGTGGCTCAGACTGGGGGAAGCAGTGGAGGTGGTGAGAAATGCTGTGATTCTGGACTAGACAGGAGATATAAAAGAAAGAGGGAAGTCCATCATGACTCCAGGGTTTTTGGTCTGAGCAACTTGAAGGACGGACTTGTCATCAACCAAGATAGGAAAGTTGGTGGGTTGAACAGGTTTGAGGGAGAATACTGTTCGTTTTGTAGCATGTTAAGTTTGAGGTGTGCAGTAGATTAACGGGTACCAGAATCTAGAGTTCAGATGAGACGTCTGAGCTTAAGATATAAATCTGGGAGTTGTCATCATACACATTATCATTTATCTTAGACAGTATTGAAAGTTAGGAGACTTGATGAGATCACCAATAAAATGAGTATAGACAGAAAGAGAAGCAATCCAAAGAATGAGCCCTGGGCCACTACAAGGTTAGGAGGTCTGGGAGAAAAGATGGAATCAACAAAGAAGAAATAAGACAGGGAAGGAGAGACCAGTGATGAAGGAAGAAAAGCAAGAGGGTGTAGTTAAAAACAAAAGGTGAGGGGCTGGCCTGGTGGTGCAGTGGTTAAGTTTGTACATTCTGCTTCTCGGCGGCCCGGAGTTCGCTGGTTTGGATCCCAGGTGTGGACATGGCACCACTTGGCAAAGGCCATGCTGTGGTAGGTGTCCCACGTATAAAGTGGAGAAAGATAGGCATGGATGTTAGCTCAGGGCCAGTCTTCCTCAGCAAAAAGAGGAGGATTGGCAGTAGTTAGCTCAGGGCTAATCTTCCTCAAAAAATAAAATAAACAAATAAAAACAAAAGGTGAATCAAGTGATTGGCTGTGTCAACTCTTAGAGTCAGGTCAATTAAGATGAGAGCTGAGAATACATCATTGTGAAGTTCATTATTGATCCTGACATGAGTAGCTTTGATAGAGTAGTAAGGTGAAAGCAGGAATGGAGTGTGTTTAAGAGACAGTGGGAGACTCTCTCAGCTGAAGACCTAAAATATGCCATGGATGTAACATTGTGTGTGTTGTTATGATTCCATTACATATGTAGGTAGTCTTATCATACACATTGTATTTGCCATGTTTTTGAACTTTATATAAATTGTATCATATGGCACGTATTCTGCTGCTGCAGAATGGGAGGAGAAGAACTAGAGACAGAAGGTACAGAAAACTCCTTTAGAAGTTTTGTTGCAAACGAAGCAGAGAAATGGGGCAGTAGCTGACGGTGGAAGTGAGTCAAAGAGAAGATTTTGTAGAATTGGAGAAACAACAGCTGCATATAAGCTTACGGGAATGCCCCAGTAGAGAGGGAAACACTGATAACATAGACAAGGGGGGATAATTGCTGGAGTGATGGTGATGATCTTGAGCAGGCAAGATGAGATTGCCTTAGCAGAGGGCCTGGCTTTAGCTAGGAGCATGGAAAATCAACTAGGTAATGGAAAGGAAGGTACAGAAGAGGATTATGTGGAAGTTTTCATCTCATTGCTTCAATTTTCTCAATGAAATAGGAAGCAAGGTTATTAACTGAAAATGAGGATGAGAGGGAAGGAGGTGTAGGTTAGAAGACAGAGAAGGTATGAAATCCAGAAGAATGGAGGAGAGAAGCAGGATTCCTGGGCAGCACTAAGGGCTCACTTGAGGTTCACAGTGATGAAATTAAAGTGAAACTAGTCAGTGTGATTGTGTTTTTTTCTCTAGCCACATTCAGATGCATGGGTGCTGGCATGGAGGAGATGGAGAGCTGGCTTGAATCAGGATTGTAGTTTTGTCCAGCAAGCACAACAAAGGGGGAGGGGGGAGGGGCTGAGGGTATGTGCAAGAGAGTGATTGTAATGACTGGTCAGGGGTTTAAGCTGGGTTAAGGATGGGAGAGAGCAGATATGTAGGTTGAAGAATTGCTGGAGTCAGAGTACTACAGGGAAATGTGGAAATATGAGGTGGTGTTCACTGTGTGATATGTTTGACACTGTGATGATAAGGAAGTTGCAAAGTTTCATAAGGCTCTGGTGATTATGCCCATGAGAGTGAGTGGCTGAGTTAGGGTAAGACAAGATCCTTGGAGAAGTCAAGGAGCTGAGAGGTCAGGGTATTGGGAAGATCATCTAAGAATATGTTATAAGCACCTAGAATTAAGGCAGAAGTGGTATTGGAGTGACTGACAGGAACAAATGGTGAAAAAATGAAGGGGAATGAGAGCAATGTTGAGGGCTACTGGATTACAAGATTTAAAGCTGCAGGTTAAAAGGGAGGAGAGAGAGGGATGGTCTGGAAGCAATGTTGAGGAGCAAGGAGGACACCTACCTCACCTCCAGGCACAGTCTAAGAGGCTTTTGGTTGAAAACACAGTTGGCACTACTTGAAAGGGGGAAGTGGAAGCAGTGTCCCAGGGGAAAGTCAGGTTTCCCTTAAGCAAGAAGGTGAAGGGAACCTGAAGAGAAATTCTGAGGCAGTTGAGTTAAAGGGATTGTCATTTGCATAAATAAACAGATGGTGTGGTGGACATACCCTAATGTGGCCCCATATTATCCCCACATCCTGGTGTGCATGCCCTTGTGTGGTCTCCATCCTTTGAGTGGGGGTGGGACTTGTGATTGCTTCCAATCACAGCAGAGTATGGCCAACAGAGTATGACAAAGGTGACAGGATGTGTGTGATCATGTGTACTTGATTATGTTACATAAGATTGTAACTAGTGTCTTACACTGAGACTCTCCCCCTCACTGGCTTTGAAGAAGCAAGCTGCCATATTATAAGCTTCCCTATGGAGAGGGCCACATGTCAACAAACTGAGGGGGCCTTCAGCCAACAGCCAGCAAGGGACTAAGGCCCTCAGTCCTGCAGTTTGCAGGGAACTGAATGCTGCCAATAACCACCTGAGTCTGGAAGTGGATCTTTTCCCAGTCAAGCCTCACTTTGTGATCTTGTAGAGGACCCAGATAAGCCATGCCTGGACTCCTCCTGACCCAGAGAACCTGTGAGCCAATAAATGTGTGTTATTTTAAGCTGTTAAATTTGTGATAATATTGTTATATAACAATAGATTAATACAGATGGGAATGGAAGAAGTTTAGTCAAAGCCATGTTACTCAATTCTTTTAACTCCTTCTGAGGTATATGGCCTAAGAATCACATGTTGATCTGTTATCAATTCACCTGGTTAGGTCTTCCTTCAATTTCATTGATAGCAAAGAACTGCAAACCACCTGCCTTGCAAAAGAATTTATAACTCATTCATTTGTCTCATTCACTTTCTTGCACAGACACCAATTTTTGAATTGTCCCTTTGAATTGCCCTGGAGGTTTTTACATCTTCGGTAGATAGTAACTGGTGCAAGTGTTGACTTTTTTTCACGAGGTGGGAGAAGGGCAGTTTTGAAAGGGAATGCAGTGTTCTCAGGTGCTTTCTCAAGATGAGCACTTCTAGAAAATAGTACATATAGTGGTGGAAGATCTGGAATGAATTCCCTTAAAACTAGTCTTGGAAAGCCTTCATGAACCCCAGGGGTAATGGAACACCAGTGAAGATGATAGTTTTAGAGGCTTTCTGGTAGAAGAGGGAAGAGCCCAGGCTGTGATGGCGAGGACAGCATGGGGCCAGGGGGTGGGGCACTGTGTGTGAAAGGTAGGAGGGGCACTAGACAGTTTCTGGGGCATGAGACTTAAGAAATGACTTTAGACCTTTCTAATAATTAGTCTTGGTGAGATCTGCAACGGAACTATTTCCTGGTTGGTGAAAAATATATATAACCAGTATGTGTTTTCTGAAACTGTTTAAATATAAAAGAAATGCATGCATCTTGTAAAATGTTCAAAGAAGCAGAGTTTACGCCTTTCCTTACCCAGAGGTAACCTAGTTAACAGGTGTGTGGCAGGTCTGCGAAGGTCCCCTCCAACTTTGAGGTTGCCCCTAACTCTCTTCCAACAAGAACCACTCACTTTTCGTAACATCTGGCCAAGCTCTCAAATGTGTGATTCCTTGACTCCACTGTGCATCTCTTTAACTCAAAGGGGAGTCTCTCGAGTGTAGACACTTTTGGATCTAGTGATCCAGGGCTGGTGGAAACGGAAGGAGGGTGCGGTCATCGCCAGTTTCTTCCCAAAGTAAACCGCTACAACCCCCTTCTCCCTGGGGCTGGCTGTCAAAGTCTAATATTTGTGCCCACGCAGGTCCTCAAAACACAAGGCCCGGCAGGTCGCTATTTATAAACACTTACTGGATGCCCACTATACGCGAACTCTCCCGCGACGCTTGGATACTTTTTTGCAGAGGGATGCCAGTTTCTCTCAGGACCACTCCCTCCAAGCAACCCTTCCCCGCACCATCGTGCGGCAGCGCGCTCCGCCCGGCCCGAGCCCGGGTCGGGACTCCCGGCAGCCAGCCGACTGGTGCTGCCCCGCGGGCGCCTGCGCAGAGCGACCCGCCCGTCACTAGGGGCGGGAGGCGGGGGCAGCCGGGAGAAAGGAAAGCTGCGGGGGAAAAAGGGCCAAACCCTGAAATTACCCGGATGTGGTCTCCGCGCGCGCATGCTCAGTGTTCCCTCGACAAGTTGGCAGCAACAACACGGCCCTGGTCGTCGTCGCCGCTGCGGGAACGGAGCGGCTTGGGTGCCGGAGCCCGCGTTCGCGCCCGCCCGTTCTCCTCGAGAGGCCTTTCCCGCCCTCCCTCGGCTCCGCGGCCGCCCAGGGAGCGGAAGCGGGTGAGGGGAGCCGGGCGCCCCGCGAGAGAGGCCCCCCGCCGCGGGGCGGCCCGGGAGCTCGAGGCGGCCCGGCCCGCGCGGGCAGCGGCGCGGCGCCGAGGAGGGGCGGCCTGGCCTGGACGCCTCGGGGCGGGGGCCGAGGAGCGCTCCGGGCCGCCGGGGGAGCGACGGGCCCGGCGCCCCCGCGGACGAGCCGCGGCGGGAGAGTGGACTCCCCTCGCCCTCGCCATCGCCGGAGCCCAGG